>NC_077230.1:322935914-323180914 GCF_027887165.1 Monodelphis domestica | reverse complement strand
TCATTATTCCTCTGGGATGAAGATATATACTAATACACATACAAACACCTATACATGCACATATTTTCCTCAATAATCTCTCTTTTTCTTTCTATATATGTATAAATATACAAATATACACACAACTCTTTGAAAGAGGGACAGAGGTTGAGCAAGGTTTCAGTTTATCTTGCTTCTTTAGAAAGCTCATGTACAAAAAGGGAAGAAATTATGTTTAATGTATTCTGTATATTCGATATTTTACATAATAGTAATTTATAATGACTTGTAAAAAAAAGGTATTTTAATTCCTACTTTTTTAATGAAAAAGCCGATTCAGAAAATAATTTTCTTTGCTGCACCAAAGTAAGACAGGTACTTTCTAATAAAACTATATATCATCTGACCCAAGATTGTATTAGATTGCCCTGAAACTCTAAGGTTACTAACTCTGGATTCACACAGATTACTGGATTCTCTGTGAGATATATTAGATGGAAAATGTACTCTGAGCTCCTGCTCAACTAGGAATTTTTTTATCTACTCATTTTGCAGCAGGCTTGCAAATCTGGAAGGAAGCATACAATTTAAAAGTAAAACATTTAATTGAAACTAAAAATATTAAAGACACTCTTAGAAAACACATTGAAGGGATTAGGTCTCAACCCATATGTGGGCAAAGTGTTTTCTTCTGAAATACACTCTTGAGGGAGAGACCATGACCAATGGCTCTTGCATGTTGGCACTGAAGGTTGAAAAGATCCACTTTCAGTGTTCTAATCTCTGTTTGGGGGTGTCCCTATTGCAACAGGAAATCTCTTCCCCTGGTGTTACTATGACTCTTCCTCCTTCACTTATCCCTAAGTTCTTTCCTCCCATCCATCCTTCCTTCACTTCAAGTCTGTACCCAAAACTATGTCTATGCATTTGTTGGGAATGGAGAGATGTTCATAATTCTTGGGTAACAAAGCTAGTAGTGTTTCTGGGCTCCCCACTTTTGCATACCTCCCCCTTACCTAGAGGTTCAAAAAGGCCTGTCCTGTCTTCCATTCAGAGCTCAGCACCTACTGAGAAAGACCCAGAAAACATAAGACTTGAATTTTAAATTTGACTCTACCACATGGCTAAATAATTTCTTACTTTAAAAATTAAGCAGTTAGGCTAGATAATCTTTAAAGACCTTGGAAACCATATCATCTGTATTGGAATGGCCACTTTTTGAGTCCAGTGATAGTTTTCCTCCAGAATGCAGATTAATTTTCAGTCAATTGTATACACATTGATTTTCCTATCCATGTACCATGTATTACTTTTCATTTTCATGTCTTTCAAACTTAGAAGGAAGACAGAGAGAGAAGGAAAGACACAGTAAAGACTATATTATCTACCATCATTAAATGGCATTTTTAAAAGTATATCTGTACTCATTAATTACTGTATAACAGCTATTTCAGGCAAGAATTAAACAGGCAAAATTGCCTGAAATAGACTTACATTCTTGATAGGAAGTGGGGTTTAAATACTGAGGTTTAACGTCTTCAGGGTGAAAGAGGTGGGTTTTTTTTTGTTTATTTTTATTTTTAGTTTTTGCATGAGTGAAATTAAGAGTTTCACTTCAAAGTTGTACCTTTCTGGGATTCTATGCACAACATGTCCTGAATAAATAACAGCAAAAAGTTTAGGGCCTCCAACAAGAACCAACTCAAAACAGAATATTGTATCAAGATTTCAAAAGTTGAGCATTACAGGACCATAAATTACTCAAATTAATTTTTGTGATTAGAAGTAGTATTCAGTCATGAATAAAAGGTCTGTTAGTTTGTTTTTTTTAAACAAGAAAAAGGCTAATTGCCTTCCCATAACACCTTAGACTAGCAAAAAATTCACATTGGTGAAGATGTATGCACAGAGTATCTTAGCTCATGCAGAACTCCACAAAGACTGATTGGTGACCGTGACCATAAAGTGAGATTAAAAACTTAAAATAAGGATGCATGATTCCCACACATAAATTATTTTCAGGGGATGAATAGTGAATGGATTATTTATTGTAGTCCTCCTTACTCGAAGAAAAGCTTCTGGTGGACAGATATCAGCAGATCTTTGAATAAGAAGACAGAGAGAAGAAAGGAAGGATAGAGCTGTCTTTTTCTGCTGACTGAAAATATGGCTGTCTCCCCTATCCTTTAAAAACCTTCACTTGATTATACTATTTTTGAAAGCTTTCCTCTCTGTTGTGTTTCTTGAAAAAGCTACCTAGAGTTATACCTTCTCTTCTCTCTTCCGAACCTCTCTACAGTTTGACTTCTGTCTTGATCACTCTACTGAAACTGCTTGGTCCAAAGATATCAATGACCTCATATTTGTCAAGTCCAATGCATTTTTCTCAATTTTCATTCTTATAAATCTCTCTGTAGCATTTGAAGCTGAAGTTCCATCACCTTCTCTTTCCAGTTAATCTCCTTGGAGAGTTTAATGACAGTACCAAATCTGTCTCTGTCTTTGTCTCTCTTTCTCCTGTCTGTCAGTCTCCCCTTCCCTCTGTCTTTCTGCCTTTCTGTCTGTCTCTCTCTTCCCCCACCCTTCTCTCTCTCTTCCCCCACCCTTCTCTCTTTCTCTGTTCTTCTCATAGTTCTCCAACTATATTGCCATATCATCTTAATCTTACTTACTGGCTCATCATCTCTTTTATTTCCCCATATTTGTGTGTACCCTATAGCTTCCTCCTGCTCCTGCTTCTCTTATTTCTCTAAACCAGGGGTTCTTAAACTGAAGGCCAGTGAACTATTTTTTTAAAATTATTTTGATAATTATGTTCTAGTCTGATCGGTTTCCTTTGTAATCTTATGTGTTCTCTTTTATGTATTTTAAGAAGGGATCCATACACTTTACAAGACTACCCAAAGGGTCCATTGTCCAAAAAAGTTAAGAATCTCTTTTCTGAATTTTGGTGGCCATAACAACTCCCATGGGTTTAATTATCACCCTATCTCCAACTACTTATTAGACATTTCAAACTGGATGTCATAGGCATATCTAATTTATCATGTTCAAAATAGAATTAAAATGCCCCCTTCCCCCCAAAAAAACCACCTTTCCTTTAAAATTCCTTATCCTACTTGAGGATGCCATCTTCCTTCCAGTTAGACAATTTTGAGACTGAAATGTAATCCTCAATACTTCACTCTAAATTGCCCCTACCAGTCTCATCATTTCTATCACCATTTCTTTCCATTCATTCCTTTCTTTTTAATTCACACAGCTGCCTCACCAGTCAAGGTTTTCTCTATCCCTCACCCAGACTTTTGCAATAATCTCCTAATTGTTTTTCATGCTTCCAGGCTCCCTGTTCCAATGCACTCTCTACCCAGTCACCAAAATAATTTCTTAAGTTCAAGACTGACTTTGTTATCCACACCACCTCCCCACTAATTTTACTCTAGTGTCTTCCTAACATCAAATAATAAACTGTTTGGTTTGTCATTTAAAGTCTTTTAGAATCTGGCCCTCTTGTTAGCCCTATTACCCATTACTGTCCTTTATGAACTCTACAGACCAGCCAAACTGAAATTCTTGCTGTTTAGCACATAAGACACTCCATCTCTCATCTCCATGCTTTTACACTGGCTCTTCCCCATGCCTTGAATGCATTCCCTCAGTGATACTCTTGGAATCCCTGCAGACTCATCTCAAGCTCATCTTCTGCCCAGCACCATTCCTGGTCAAAGTAACTTAGTATATTTTTTACATATACCTATATATTTGCCTGTTGTCTCCCCCTTGAGAATTGGGACTGTTTTTCTTTTAGCTTTGCATTTCCAACATTTGGCATAGTGCCTGACACATAGTAGGTGATGAGTGTTTGTTGGTTGACTATTTAATTTATTGAAGACAAGATGAAAAATTTACTACTGTCTTAATATCAAATTCCTTCAAGAAAATCTAGTTTTAACTGCTTAATCCTTTGGAAAAATAATACATGAATTTCCTGTTACTTTTGCCACAGGATGTCAGCTGCAATGAGATCACAGCGCTGCCGCAGCAGATAGGACAACTGAAATCTCTAAGAGAACTGAACATCAGAAGAAATTACCTTAAAGTTTTACCACCAGGTAAGAAAGTCAGTGAATTGCAGCAAAAATAAAAAGAAACAAAACAGAAAATTCTTAGCTTTTCACAAGGTTAATTTTTCAAGTTGATTACCTTGGGATTTTTCCATTTTTTCTTTAAATTAAATGAACATGTGACTTTTAACATCTAAGATTTGGTTCAGGTTTTAGGTTCAAGGTACAAGTAAATTCTAAAAAGTAGCAACAACTAAACTGAATTATAAGACAGGGTAAGGGGTATTTGGTACTGTGTATATAGAGGTTAAAAGTTTTGTTATCTTGGGGTTTACAACCATCACCTTTCATTTTAATCCCTTTAATGTATGTCTGAGTCATGTATGCTTCACAGGAAAAGTGCCCCTATGGGTCTCTGGATTTATACTGGAAGCATCTATGTCTTTTTTTACCATTGTTGGTAATGATAGTTGGAGCCTTAGGGTGGCTGCTATCTGGGCACGTTCATCATGGTAGGCATTTGAATGTAATAGAAAGAAGGCTGGATTTGAAGTCATTGGGCTTCAGTTTTCTCCTCTTAGGAAATAATACTGTTGGACTAGATTACTTCTGAAATCTCTGCCAGCTTTGATTCTTGATCTTATGATCCAGTGAAGTCAGAGGGCCTGGGTTCAAATCTCAGTAGAAATTCTCTAGGTATAATCTCTGGTATGATCAGAATATGGAGGAGGTCTCCTGAGAGAAGGGAATGAATTCAAGGCATTGACATTTTTTATAATCTTTCATTCAAGTTTTAATCCTTAAAAACCTAGTTCATTTTCCTTTTGTCACTAAGTCTCTAATGTCATTTCTTTTCCTAAACAGTATTTTATGGGTAGCTGTATTCTTCATTACTCTATTTTCTCAGCAAAGATTTTTTTTTGTACACTCAATTTACAGTAAAAGTTTTTTTGCTTAATTTCCTGAATATCAAGTTTCTGAAGAAAATGTTTAACAAAAGAGCATTGATAATTCTCTCTTGGGCAGTACTTACCATATTTGCTTGCACATTTTTAATACTACCCATCCCCCTGTATTTTGAGAAGATAAAAATCTTATCAATTTACTTTACCCCATACAGTGTTCTGTGGGATTATTTTTATTTTTGCTTTAAAACCCATCTGTTCTGAATATATACTTGGTCCTTCCTAGGCATTGCCATAAGCAAGGATAGCAGGAGGGAGGAGGTAATTCTCCCTTTTCCATTTTTTCCTCTGTTCCTATCTTGTTTTTCCATAGAGTATAGGACTCTCATCCCCTTTTCTCCCTTTCTGTACCCTTTCCATACTGCAGAGAGACTTAAGTAATGAGCAGTTGCCTAGTCCTTAATTCTCTGAAGCACCAAAGGTACTTAGACTCCACATCTGAAGCTTGAAAGGAAATCCTAAAAGGACTCTATTCACTGGATATTCAGCTCTTTTCTTTCTACCAGTTTCTCATGTCTCTCACAAATACACACAACTTTTATTATCTCTTTATTCTAAATAAACAATTTAAAGTCCTGATTCCTCTGTAGCCTTAGAGGTCATCAGGCTAGGCTTAAAGTGAGAAATGGCAGATTGATAGACCTAAATTCATAGTATATTCATGGAAATATAATTATAACACATATGAATGGTTCATGATTGATTATGCCCCCTGTTGGAGAAAAAGTTCTCTTAACAATGTACTGGAACTGGGATTCTGACCCTGGGAAGATCACGCTTCCCAGACTTGTCCTGCCATAACAAAGGAAATTTACAGGATAGGGCCAACAACAAATGTTTATGTGAAATGAGATTACATCAGTCAGTTGCAATCTTTAACAGAATAAAAGGACATGGTTAGAAATGGGTGACTGTCACACTCAGCTAAATTAAGTCAGAGGAAAGGAATAAGAACAGCTGCCAGTTCAGTTCCTCTGTATCTGTTTCTCTCTCAGCCACCTAAGAGAGTGCTCAAGATTTAAAAAAAAAACCTTCCTGATTGCCCCTCCAGCTTCCTCTCAGGCCTTCCCAGAGGCTTAGTAATGTGTCTGAGGAAAGCCTACCGCCTTTGTCATTTGTGTATTCTCTCATTTTCAGTCCCACCACATCCCAAATCATGAGATATTTCTTTGCCCTTTGAGATGAGCAAAAAAGACCGCAAATTCCAGTAGTCTATGCAGATCCAAGCCATTCTTACTCCCTCTAGAGGAAATATTATACCTCTTAATTTTGTGTATGATTTCTGTGTCACTGAATTAAGTTTTTAAGTAAAAGGGAGGACATTGATAATGGTTAATAAAGGTTGCTAAGAGTAATAGCAGATCATGACTCACAATTACCCAACCCACCCCCCCCACCTTCTCACACACACAGCTTTTTTCTTAAATCCTTTCTGTAGTGAAATTATCAGGATTTTGAAAAGGGAGGGAAATTAGGAGAGCTCTTAATTTTTTTGATCATACTCTTTATTTATTCAATCTCTTTCCTAACTTCATTTTTATTATACTAAGCTCTTCTGATCCTCCTCCTACCTACCTGATCATTTCCTTGTTTCTTTCTTTCCTTTTTTATCCTTACCTTCTGTCTTAGAATCAATGCCAAGTATTGGCAAAAGAGTGATAAGGGATAGGCATTGGGGGCTAAGTGACTTGCCCAGGGTCACACAGCTAGGAAGTATCTGAGGTCAGATTTGATAGATCCTCCCATCTCTAGGCTTGCCTTTCAATCCACATAGCCACCTTGCTGGTGCCTTTTTCTCATTTCATACTTGTACTGTGTGTGCATTTCAGGCGGAGTCCTTTGTCTTCCATTTATGAATAAACCTTCCAGAAAAAATGATTGATTTTATGGCTTTCTCCTTTATGCTGATGAATCTGGAATAATCATTCATTTCCAGCTTCTAATATCTAATATTTCCACATCAAATATCTAATTTTCCATTTAATTGTTATTTTTTTTTCATCTCAAACTCAGCAGACATCCACAAATGAACTTCATCCTTCCCCACTAAAACCAACTTCTCATCCTGAACTCCCTCTTCCTATAAGTGGCACTTTACTCTCATCGTTCAGTCCTGAAACTGTGTCAGATTCTCCTTCCTTCACCTGCCTTCCTTTGAAATTTCTCCTCTTTCTTTCTATTCCCACTTTTTGCACCCTAGTACAGATTTGATGTTAAAGATCATAAACTTAGATTTGGAAAGGCTCTTTGAGGCCCGTCTGGTCCCACTTTTTTATTTATAGATGTGGAAACTGAGAGCCAAATTCAAGCCCCCGCCTCTACCTTGAGGCTTTCCTAAATTTGGTCTGTGTTGTCACAGAAATGTAGGAAACGAAGCAATCCCAGGCTTGCCACTCACTACCTGTGTGATCTTGATTGGCTTACTTAATTCTTTGGACCTCAGTTTACCCATCTCTAAAATGAAGGAAATTGAACTAGATGACCTCTAGGTTCCTTTCCAGTTCTAAAGATATGACTATAGGAGGCATCACTTGAATTCAAGTCTTTCAACTCTGGGGCAATGTCTATCCCTGTCACCTTGCCACTTCAGGTCAAATTTCCCCTTGGAGTGAGATCTAGGATTCTCTCTTTGATTAAGTGGAACTATTTCATTCCCAAAGGGAATATTCATCCAGTCTGTATTGCTTGGCATATATCTTCTTATGTATTTTCTGAATTTTGTTACTAAGGTAAATGGGTTTCTTTGTTATTTGTTGTGTGTATTCATTGTGGAGTTGTTATTTGATAGGAAGGGAGTCAGACCTTTTAATTTGAATAAAATTTGGAGACCCTCCTTTCCCCATTTTGAACGGTAATCTAGAGTTTAGCTTAAACCCCAAACTACTCTGCCTAGTCTAAGACTATTTAACAGAGCACATAGATAGCTCAGCACCTCCTTTTCTTTGAGGAGAGCAGAGTGGCCAGTCTTTGGTCCTAATCTTCTGCTTCTCCAAATGGCAGGAATTAAAGTCCCCCTCCAGAAGAGTGTAGATAAGAAACACTAGAAATGTCTGGTTTTGCTTCCCTGTGAACCACGCCACATAAGAAATAGACTTAAGATTTATGGATAAGAGGAGATTCCATTCCCAAATGAGGGATAGGGAAGATCTTATAAAATGGATAATTTGGGGATATGTAAAATTTGAAAAATTTTGCAATCCAAAACTAAGTTAAAATTAGAAAGGAAACACATTTGGGGGGGGGGTCTTTGCAGGTTTCTCTGATGACAGTTTTATTTCTGATTGATTCAAATTTATAAGGTGATAGACTGAAGATACAGAAGGCTACATTTTCAGATTCTGAGATTTGGGGATTTGGTTTACTTGCCTTTTGCATATATGTTATACGGGCTTTTTCATTTAGAAGGTAGTGGTACTTTGGGGTGAGAGAACCTAGGTAGGGAAAGCAAAAAAATGAAAAGGAAGAAAAAGAAAAGAGATAATTGAAGCATTTTTTTAAAACATAAGAAGGAACAGAAGGAATGCCAGAATGAATATGGGATCATTATGAACAATCAAGAAAGCATTGAAAATTACATGTTAAATTTATTTTATGTTTGAAAAGAAAAATAAGCTATTCATAATAGAATCTGCAATTTCATTTATAATCCTCTTTTTCTATTCTATTATGCATATGGAATAGTCCATTTTATTTGTTATTTAAGATCAAAAAAATTTTTTTAATTAAAAAAAGCCTCCTATCCACATAGTTCTAGCTTTTTTCACCCTTCAATTCACAGGTCATACATGCTGGCACACTAATCTTTTAAAAATCACTTTTCATCTCATTACTACTCTTTTGTTAAGAAACTTTTAATGACTTCCTAATTCTTATCACATCAAGTTCAGATTTCTTTGCCTGACTTCAAGGACTTGTTTTAAGCTACCCTCATACTTTATAGGCAACACAACTAATTTAACACACAATTTTCACTTTGGCCAGGGTACTCCTTTTATTATCCTTAACTTCTATATCTTTAGTTACCCCTCCTCTTCCCAGTGTCTCAATAAACTTCATTTTCCATTAGGTGCTGTGCTTAGATTTTAATTCCATGAAATATTATGAGGACAAAAGAACACTATATATATATATAAAAATTATATATAAGTTAGCTTCCTTTTCTGTATTATTTCCCACCATTAGATTGTAAGCGTCTTGAATGCAGGAACTCTCTTTTTCCCCTTATTTGTATCCCCAGAATAAATGACATAAAGTAGTTGGTAATTAATAAATATTTATTGACTGTTGACTACACTAAAGCCTTCTCTGAGTGTTCCTACCCTGATTAATCTCTATCTTCCTTGAGTTCCTAAATTTTTTTACTACACGCCTGCACTTAATTACATATTATATTGTTTATTGCTATTTGTGTGTTAGTCTTGTCAATTATCTATGCAAATATATACATATATTAGTTTTTAGGCTTTTAAAAAACAAATTCCTTCATTTTCACTTCTTCCAACTAATTTAATATAAAAAAGATCTTCTCTGAATTATCCCTTTGCCTCATTTCATCAGTTCTCAAGGCATCAAACATACATCTCATTTGTACTTCCTTTTCATGTGATAGTCATGATTTGGGTTAGCTCCATGGGTGTTAGTTCCCAAACATACTCAGCCATCTTTTTCTTCTAGGAAATAGATTTGATGTTGTTCCCAGCAGCTGCCAATATTAGTAGTCCAGTTGGCTTGAATACTTGAAATTACTGAGTATCTACTCTATCACTTGGTGGGAATTATAAGCTAAATATAAGATTATGTTTATATAAGTATGTATATATATATATATATACATATATATATGAAATTAAACATAAGCTATAGAGGGCATTCCCAAAAGTAAAATGAGAAAACCTCACTAATTTAAAATTACATGGAATCAAAGGAGGGGAGGAGTTTTAAAATCATGAATTATACAATGTGAAAAAATATGGTTTTATTACATTTTAACATTGTATACTATCACAAACTAATCATCACTATATTGCCCACTCTTGACCCTGCCAAATCCAATTTAGTTAATAGAGAAAACTTGTCTCTAATTAGCACTTTATTTATATGCTATCCTGTTGCTTAAACACAGAAATAAAAATAGTCCTCTTCTAATCTTGTTTATATGATATTTTTTTGGAGCAAACCCTTTTTGGGGGGTAGTACAGAGGTAAGTTACAGTCCATTACTTGTCCAGCTGTCACAGTTCTAAATTAGTCAACTTTAAATTAAAGAGGTTTCTGCTTTATTCAAATAGTGTTCATACATGCTACAAGACTTTGAAAAGAAACTTTAAAATTTGGTTATATTGTGAAATCATTTTTTCTTTCTCCAAAGACAAATATTTTTGACATTTAATCATTCAATTCTTTTGTCCTTGTTTGTTGGTTTCTTTGTTTTTAGAACTTGTAGATCTTCCTTTGGTAAAATTTGACTTTTCCTGCAATAAAGTGCTCGTGATTCCGATTTGTTTTAGAGAAATGAAGCAGCTGCAAGTGTTATTGCTTGAGAATAATCCCCTTCAGTCCCCTCCAGCACAGGTGAGATGGCTTGTAGTATAGAGATGGGGAAGGTGAGTAAAAAGGTTGGAGGGGAGCAGTTTGTGAATTTAAGCAATTCTTTGTAGAGCTAGTTTTTAAAGCTCTTTGGCAATAATGTTATTCTCAAACTTTTTCTTTCTATTTGTCTAAAAAAGAATTAACCCATTTATTGTTTTCTGTGAACTACAGAGCAAGTTTTTATTTTAAGTAGCTCTCTGGAAACGGGTATAATGTTAGCTGCTTCAACATAGTGGAAATTAGACTAGGATCTCATCTCATCCAAATTGGGATTTGGAAATAAGGAAACTGGAGGCTGAAAAATCATTTAGGGTAGGAAGTAACAGAGCCTTGATTCAAATTTGCGGCCTTAGACTTGGAGGGGGTAAAGCTCAGATGTTGAACATTGTACATGAAAACAGGATGGAGAATGTCCATTTACTTTCATACAAATACTCAAAGAAACAATTGCAATCTAATCTTTTTAAAGGGACTCTTTACCTTGTCAAGAGTCCCCCCCCATCCCCCACAGTAAATAAATAAAATAAAATCTTCAGGCTTTTATTACACTGTCTTAGCAGGTTTTTATATAATCTCTGACCCTCTTTTTAGCTAGAAATATCATGCTGAGCTTTCTTTCTGGCATTTACATGCATTTTTCAGAGTGCTACTTTTTTAGAGGTTTGCAAATCAGCATGGGAAAACTCAGACATTATTTGGACTTGATTTTCTTTAGAAATTATTTATGAGACAGTTTTATGGAATTGTAATGGATTTTACAAGGGTCCCATCTGGAGTCTATAGGATTGGTGATATTTAGGATGAAATGCATGTAGAAGTACTTAGTTCCAGAAAATAAAACATATGAATGTTTTTTCACATTTTTCCATTTAAAAGTTTATTGATTTTTTAATAGATTTGTACAAAGGGAAAAGTGCACATATTCAAGTATCTGAGCATACAGGCCTGTCAGATTAAATCAACAGACTCACTTTATCTTCATACTATGGAAAGGCCAAATTTACAACAGCATGTGGAAGAAAGGTGAGTGCTACAGCTTTTGGCTGTTCATTTTAAAGCAGCACTTACAGCCTCTTTATCTAAGCTGCAGAAATGTTGTTCCAAACTTTAAGTGATCTCCATGCAAGTTATTCCCCTCTCTTGGCTGTTTTACATTTGTAATTTTGAAGATTCAGTAGTTTTGGAAGTACAACATAGAAAGGTTATGAAAAGAACTTTTTAGAAGTTATTAGAGATCTGTGCTAAGACATACAATATACACACATATATAATTTTTTAAACCCTTACCTTCCATCTTAGAATCAGAACTGTGTATTGGTTCCAAGGTAAAAGAGTGATAAAAAGACTAGGTTGTGGGGTTTAAGTGACTTGCCCAGGGTCACACAGCTATGAAGTGTCTGAGGCCAGATTTGAACCTAGGACACCCCCCCATCCTCCATCTAGAGGCCTGGCTCTCAATCCACTGAGTTTACCTAGCTGTCCCCATAATTTGTTTTTAAGATAAACTAATATAGCAAATGAGTCTGAGTAAAAATAGTTAAGAAAAAATGGTAGGCTTTCTAGGCTGTAGCATATAAAATACAATGGGTAGTTTACTATTGTATTTTAAAAGTCCCTTTTTAAAACTTAGAAAATTTAATATTTAGAAAGGAAGCATTTGTGTTCTTTTGCTTAATTCATTGAAAAATCTTTAGGTTTCCTCTTAGAAATACTTTTGCTTTCAAGGTTAAGTAGGACATTAAATTCTCAATTTTTTCAATAATTTTTTTAAACTGCTTCCATTACTCAGATCTCATTTAGAAAAAAATAACAGAAGAAAAACATATGATTGATCATGTAGTTTTATGGGTATATAATTGGGAGTTTTGACTTTAAATGATCACTATATTGCAAATATTAATAATATGGTTTTAGGTTTTGAACAATGATGCATATATAACCCAGTGGAATTGCTCATCAGCTCCAGGAGGGGGTAGGAAAGAAAGGAGGGAAAGAACATGAATCATGTAACAATGGAAAAATATTCTAAATTAATTAATTAATTTAAAAAATCTATTCATCTTTAAAAAACAAAAAAATAGGTCATTTATTTTTATCAAGTATGGACACATGGTTATAGAATTGTTTAAAGTAATCATTTCATAACTCCAAATTGTGGAAGATATGGGGGAATACCCTCTGGTATATACAACTTTATTGGAGCATTAAAATAATAAAATTGATAAACTTAAAAAGTTAACTGTAGTGAGTCTAATGTCATGTCATTAGACTATAGTAAAAATCCCCAAAAAGCTAACTAGAAGAACTGGCAAGCCGTTATTTTTCTCCTATCCAATTAAAATTTTAATTAGATTAATGTCCCAATTTCATTAATTCTAGTCCAATTTATTAAGCTCCATCCATAGAAGGACAGTATCTTAGTAATTATATCTCTCTTGGACACCAAGCATATGCTTTGTAAACAATATAGGAAATGTGTGTTAGATAAATATTTATTGGATGGAATGTTAGTTCCCAAGTAATTTCTTAGAAGAGAACATATTTAAAATGAATCATAATTACACTGAAAGTTGATGTATTTTTTGACATGAATTTTGTGGTATGTTTTATTTCAATTCAATATTGATGACATCTATCCCAGCAAGAAAGATTCTGATTCAGGAGTTGGAAGTGATAATGGAGATAAACGTTTATCTGCCACTGAGGTAATTCAGTTAACTGCTGCTTTGGGGGGATTATACTTTCAGTTACAGTACAACTTATTTGTTTCACACGTATCTATGTGTTATTTCCTTGACCATAGTGTGAACTTTTTAAGTACAGAGACTGACTTCTGTGCTACATTCTCTTCTCTGTTCCCTTCCTTGCCCAATGCATTGCCTTGTACATAGGGATAAAACAATAATAGATCAGAGAACATTGTGTCTACTTTGTTCTAGGCACTGTGATGCTTAATACCTGTTGACATTTGACCAAAAGGCATATAAAAACTTAAAGGGTTAAAAATGCATTGAGAGAGAGAGAGAGAGAGAGAGAGAGAGAGAGAGAGAGAGAGAGAGAGAGAGAGAGAGAGAGAGAGAGCGAGAGCGCATTTCATGGAATGTGCATGGTATTAATTAATCATGATTTAAGACCAAATTTTTATTTCCTGTGATCTTGGGATTGGGTTCCTTTAAAATATCATGACAAAGTATTTGAGTTTTATAAAAGAAGCTGTATTAATACTGGAACCTCCTGTAGTCGTTATATATAGCCTTCCATTAACACATTTTATTATCTTATTTATAGTCTGTTAGCATCTGGAAAAACTTTTATTAAGATATGATAAAAGTAGATCTCCACCCCTAGGGGGGAAATCCTTCATAAAGTCATCTCCTAACACTTTTTTATCATTTTTATTTCTTTATTTTGAACGCCCTCAACATGGTAGACTTTTTGAGTAATACCAAGGCCAGGATGGAGTACATGATTTTTGAGGCAGTTTCTTTTGAGTCATGCAGAAAGGACATATTATTCCACCTTGTGAAATGATGCATTTCTGTTTTATTTCTACTCCCACCAATTCTTGCTGTCTCTTCCTCTTTCCCTTTTTCCCTCTCTCTCTCTTTTTTCCCTGTCTCTCCCCTCCATCCCTCTTCTTCTCCTGTTCTATTACTCTCCCTCTTTCTTCTGTCCCTTCTCTCTCTCTCTCTCTCTCTCTCTCTCTCTCTCTCTCTCTCTCTCTCTCTCTCTCTCTCTCTCTCTCTCTCTCTCTCTCTCTCTCTCTCTCTCTTTTCTCTTTTCTCTTCTCTTTCATTTTTAAATGCCTGTGACATTCAGTGAAAGCATCTTTTCTGGATTTCTTTATTCTTGAGTTTTAATCCAGATAGGGTATTAGAATTAATTCTGAAGGAAAGGTTTTATAAGATGCCATTCTTTACTAAGTTAAGACATAGTAGAAAAAGGATAGTAGGCAAAAGAAAAAAAGCTAATCGGGTATGTAGCAAAGCTGAATTAGGAAATTTTCTGAGGTTTTATATTTTAACAAAATATAGTTTTATAACTCTCAAATGTCCCAAAGGTTATTTTTACATTTCAAGTGCATATACTTTAAATGAACTATTTGCATTACATATATTTGCAAACACTACAAAAGGACTTTAAAATTGTACTTTCTCTCAACTCTCTTGCTTAATTTTAATAGCATTAATTTTTTTCAAAAATACTGTGTACAAAGGTAAATACCAATATTAAGTAAAACAGACTTGACATTTAGCAGTTCAAATGAATGACAATTTACATACCATATAAGTTTTACTTTGTAAGATATCTGTCTTATTCACAAATTCTACTGACCTGTAGAGTGTCTGCTATACTTTCTTTCTCCCATTTCCATTTGGCATGAATTTTTGTTTCTCCAAGTTTTGCTGATGCCTTTTCATGTTTTCTTCAATAAGAAATTAGCCTTAAATCTTGGATTGATGCTATCTAAGCCATTCTCTTATAAGATAACTGTAGATTATTGTTTGGTGTAATTCTCTAAATCTTGGTATTTTTTAAGGTTGTGATCTATTTATAAAGTATTTTAAAGTGGTACCCTATACACTGCCATATAATATTAGGCACTTTACAATCATTGTTTGCTGATGATATTAACCAACCTGTTACTTTATCATGTATATGGACTTGGAAAGCCTATATGGGATGGCAATTCGGTTTTTTAAAAGCACTGTACTGAGGACCTCTAATGATGGTAGTCCTACTAATTGATTGTACAATTTCATAAACATTTTACCCCTCTTTGGGAAATATTTTAAATTAGCTTCTTTTTATTAACCCAAACCATTTTAAATTCCTTATAGTTTCAGATCCTATTATCATACTTTCTTTCCTAGCTAACTTTTCTTGTTCTCTTGCAGTTGTTTAAAGTTGCCTAATTAGTTATATACTCTTGCATATTTGGGTAACCCCCCAACTCAATCCTAAATTGATTGGCTTCTCATTACTTTCTGCATTTTTTTCCATTTAAATTCCTATTTAACATAGTGAGTAGTCTTCTTCTAGATATTTTCTTTTAAACTTTCATCCTCCCTCATGAAATTATAAAAAATATATTTCTTACATTTTTAAGGAATAATATTATGTTATCATGTATAATATAATTTTCTGAAATGTCCTTAAACTTTTTAATTGTCCTTTTGTTTCATAGTTAACTGTTACTAATTGTTATATACATGCCAATAAAAAGAACTATAATTTCTATACATGATGCTTCCTAAAGTCATATTTGTATTTAAATTTGTTCATGAAATATTATTCAAAATACTAAATTAAATTTTAGTATTTGCTTATTGTAAATCAATATGCAATCTTAAAAGAAAAGTAACTGTCTTATTTTAATGTAGTGACTATTTTCTTAGATGTATATCTTGGCAATTTTACTAAAAATGTAAGGCCAAGTATGGGAAATGGAGAGGTTTTCTTCCCCCCCCCAAAAAAAAAACCCCATACAGACACTTTCTTCTGGTGCTCATCATTCACTGGGTCTCAATAACCTTGGCAACACTGCAGAACTTCGTTTTATAATAATAAAGAGTTTGCAGATTTCTCCCATGTCATCTAGAAATTAAATTGCTCTCTATTCGTCTCTCTTGCTTTGTTAGTTTGAAGAATAACTCCTTATTCTCTTACTTTGGCTGTGCTTTCTAATCATTGGTTTACTACCTTGTGTTAAGGAAATTAAAACTAATTCTTTCCATATTGATACTTTGGACATACTAAATGTTCAATAAATATTTTATGAATGAGTCATATTTTAAATGATGATTTTTTTTCATAATGACTAGTAATACAAATTTAAAAAAATTAAAATGGACGCAGCTAGATAGAGGAGTGGTCACAAGTTTAATTCTGACCCAAGTCACATTCTAGCTGTGTGACCCTGGTAAAGGCACTTAACCCCCACTCTTCTGCCTTGGAACAGATACTTATCTAAGTATTCTAAGCCAGGAGATTTTTAAACCATTAAATAAATCTATTACAATAGCCAAAATAATTTGCAAGAATTAATTTCGTGCCATAGTTTTGTTTCTATTTGAAAACTTGGATTATTGCCAGTTATGATTGCTATTTCTCAAGAATTTGTCAGTCCATTATTTAACTTTAAGAAAAATGAGCCTATTCTGTTTCTGCAAGGATCTTATATCACCACCATGCCAAGCAGACACCATAAATCGCTGTCCTGGTAGGCAAGCTTCTGGTGATGATGCCCTCACACTTGGCAAGGCGGATCCTTGGATGACGAGAAATGTATAGTCTATTGCCAGGACCATACTCTAACCTAAGCCTCTCCAGCATGGTAGAACCTTACAGACTTCTGTCTACTGGCTTAGCCTTTGACGGCCTGGTCTCACCTTTATGACAATGATCGCATTAGGATAGAATGTCAGTATAAGAAAGGGAAGAAAAGAATTTTGCTTTTCCAAAGGAGACAGGATATTTCCTCTCTAAAGAACCATTCTGGTTTTTTTTTTGTTGTTGTTGTTGTTTTTTTAATTACCTTCACATGATTGTATGCTAGCAGGGAAAAGTATTGTAAAGCTCAGTTGCAGGTTGCTTTAAATAAAGTGTTTAAGTAAATAGTTTAAATAAAGTGTTCCAAAATCAGATGGGTTGGTTCTACCCTTTAAATGCAAGACAACTATTAATCTCCTACCACTTGTAAATTTTTTATTTAGAGTTCACCCAATCAAAAAAGAAACACATGCCAACCTGAAGTGTTTAGAAGAGATTCAATCTGAATGATTATGGTTGCTACGTAACAGCTGCTAAGTGGCAAAACTAGGATTTAATTTGTTCTCTTACCCAGAATTTACTTTTTTTTTTCCATTTTATAAAAGTGCCTCATTTAAAGTGGCAAATTGTCTATAGCTATCTCTTAAATGATTTTAATGTTTTTCCATGAATGTGAGTTAAATTATTCTTTTTTAGCCTTCTGATGAAGATACTGTCAGCCTTAATGCCCCAATGTCAAATATCATGGAAGAAGAGCAGATTGTAAAGGAAGATTCATGTCATCGCCTTAGTCCAGTGAAAGGTACGAAGGAATGAAGGGGAAAAGCAATGAGGAATCCAAGGACAGGCAGGTCTCAGTGAAGGAAGAGTCTGACGTGGGAGTCAGAAGACTGCAGTTCAAATCCCATCTCAGACCCAGAAGGGTTGAGAGCCTTCAGCTAGTCACTCAATCTCTTGGAACTCAGGATAAGTCTATAAATAGAAGAGAAGGTACTGATCTGCATTGGTAGGAGTTTCCCATTCCAATTAAATCAAGGGTTAAATTTTTTTAAATGAGAAGACAAAGTGTAGTTTTCTGTCTTAAATACAGATAAATATTTTTGAAAATATTTCTTGTTTCTTATAAATGTTTCTTACAAACAGCTAGTAATCTAAAAGTGTGTTTGTTCCCATTATTTTTACTAACCCTTTTCTCTGAGGAAAGAGCCAACTAACAAAAAGCTTTTTTAGTTAAGAGTAGGAGAATGTTTCATTTTGCTTACATCCAAAACCTTGGATTTATGACTGGGCCCAACCTGATCATCTTTATGTGGGTGAACAGGGTTGGAGAGATGGAGGTTTCTTGGTTATAGTGCCTCATGGCATGACCCAAAGCTACTCCAAAGAAGACTAGTCTTGAGGATGTCCACTTTTACCTGGATACATGCTTGTCGTTTGCAAGCAAGTCTCTATGGCAGCCTTTGTGTGCCATAGTCTAGACTTAGAAGTGCTTGTACATATGACTGTTTGTGAAGTCCATCTAGTCCAGTTCCTTCATTTTATACATGAGAAAACTGAGACTCAGAGAGGTGACTTATCAAGCTCACACAACTAAGAAGTGACAGAGATATTTGAACCTGCCTTTTACTCCAAAGCCAAATTTCTTTGGATCTTGCCTGTCTCGAAGAGACACACCTCTTTAATAGAGAATTTGAGGAGCAGTTTCAATGGGGATGGCCCTTACACATACATTTGGGGAATCTTAAGGCTGTTGCATCCAGCCTGCAGTAGTGGTGTGAGTTATAGCACCCAATTTGGGACAAATTCTTCAGTTTTTAGTTCTTTCTTGGTGCCTGGCTTTAAACCTTGCAAGCGAGAGGAGTGGGGTTATTGGAGAACTGTAGATCTCCTTTTGCTCTAATTCCCAGGTCAGACAGGAACATCATAAAGACTTATGTAATTTAGTACTTTCCTGCCTCTTCCCATATTCCTTAATTGGCTCTCAATAACAGGTGATGTGGCTTACAATAAACATCTTCTCCAAATGAATAATTCTCTTTCCTGCTAGACTGACCTGAACTGTCTTTCCCTGGCACTTAATGCTATTATCTTCACAAGAGTACAAGGATAATCAATAGTTCTTGAATGAATGAAGTGTGAGCTCCAGCCCCAGCTCAGCCATTAATTACTTATCTGTCATTTGATGAATCACTCAAACTATCTGAGCCTTAGCTTCTTTATCTGCAAGGTGAGGGGATTGGAATAAATGAGTGCTAGAACCCCTTACAGCTCTAAATTTCCTCTATACTATTATTATCATTAGTTATGAGAGAACTATTTGGGGACATATAAATTTAGATGCTTAGTGTCCTAGAATCCATTCCTGACCTGGATAGGAATTTTACACAAGTTTCAAATGGAAGTATTTGGATTTTTGCTCTTCTAACTAATGACTTTCAAAGAGACATACTAAAATTGATTCTTTTCAGTTTTTATATGGCTAAATAATTGCTTGGACTATATCAGTTTATAGTATGAGTTAGCATAAGCTGATTAATGTATAATTGATCAGCACTCAATTTCTTTAGCACTTCTAAAAAGTGTCCAAAATAGCACATTCATTTAGACCAGAATCCTCCATGTTTTATTGTGTGGTGTCACTTCATAAATTTAGTTTGCAAGTACCCAAAAGACTGATTTCTTCACTTTTGTTGCTGCAATTAATGTATTCTGCCTTCAAGTGGCAATGCCACATCCTTCACATTTTCTGAATGATTAACATTTAACCCATTTACTTGACATTCAGGTTAGAAATACAAATTCTGCACATCCTGATAAAAGTGTTACTATAAAAACAACTAAATAGAAAAGTAAATAATCTTGTCAAACAAAATTTCTGAGAAGTAAGGAAGTATTTAATATCTTTCTCACTCGTTTATTGTTATTAATTACAACCTTAGTATCATCCTTTAAACCTACTGAGAGTCTTCCTTTTCACTCTCTGACTTCTATCTTAGAGTCAGATTCCTTTGGAATTAATTAGTATGTAGCTCAAGACTCTAGCCCAATTTTGCATTTAAAAAATGAATTTTCTCCAGAAAACCACACACATTCTATTCATCCATCTTTCGGTTCATTAAAAATGGCCTTCATTTTCTCTTACTCTTTGGATAAGCTCCAAACACTGTTCCCTTTAACTCCTCTGTTTCCTTCTCTGCCATTCAGCCATACAAGAAGTAGAGACAAAGGCACCATTTTAAAATCCAATTTATAGCTATTTTTACTTCTCTTTTCTGTTATCTATTTAGCCACTATATCCTTTGAATTATAGAAGCCAAACTTTTAGATAAATGTGAATTGTCTTAGTAGTGGTCCTGTCTCTGACAATTTTTTTTACCTTTTCTCTTTATTTTCTCATCAGGGGAATTTCATCAGGAATTTCATCATCAAGAGCCTTCCCTTTTGACTGAAAATAATAACTCAGGAGAAGAAAGAGAACAGTTCACTGATGAAACTGATGCCCTCTCTACTAAATTTATTAGCTATATCAAGGCAAGTTTTAAAATAATTTTAATAAACTTAATTGTCAACAAAAGTAGTCAATTGAAAATAAAAAAACAAGACAAGGTTATTACAACAGGCTAAAACCAGGAATGTGCTGGTAAATGTTTTACAATTTGGCTTACCAGGAGGAAAAAAAATTCCATTTTTATGTTTAATCTGCATTATTCATATTTTCTCCATTATTTTCTTGTCCAACTAATTGATAAAAGAATAAATCAAACCCAATTGATTTATAGGTTGACTGAATTCCAAGGTGGAAATGCTTACCCTAAAAATTTATCAATTAGTTATTGTGAACTAGTGTGAGATGAGGTAACTCCCATATTCTTTTTTTTTTCAACCTTTGCCTTCGGTCTTAGAATAAATACTAAATATTTATTCCAAGACAAAAGAGCATATCTTTTACCCAATAACACCACTACTGGATCTGTATCCCAAAGAGATTAGAGATAAGGGACAAGGACCTACCTGTACCAAAATATTTTTAGCAGCTCTTTTTGTAGTGGCAAAGAATTGCAAACTGAAGAGTTGTCCATCACTTGGAGAATGGGCAAACAAGTTGTAGTATATGATTATAATGGAATACCATTGTGGCATAAGAGACTTAAGATGAAAAATTCTGTCCATAGCCAAAAGAAGGAATTGAGGGAATCTGGTTGTAGATCAAAATATGCCATCTTCCACTTTATTTCCTTCATGAGTTTTATTATTATATATACACGTGTGTATGTATGTATATATATATATATATATGTATATATATATATATATGTCTTCTGCCATAGCATGAGCAATATGGAAATATGTATTACTTGAAAGAAATGAATTATATATCAGACTATTTACTGCTTGGATAGAGGGAGAATTTGAATTCTAAAATGTCAGAAAACAACTGTCAAAAATTGTTTTCACATATAATTAAAAATTTTTTTTAAGTAAAAAGAAGCTTGCTAGTCAGTAAAAAAAAATACAGATGCTCCCCTTCCATATTTACATGTACTTCTGCAAATATAAATAATGGGCTTTATTTGAAGAAGTACAAATATCCATGTAATTATGATTTGATAGTATTTAGTATGATATGATAGTATTTAGATAGGCAAAATTAGATTAAACTTTGATGTAGCAATACAGAGCATGTGAAATATGTTTCATTAATCTGAAATGGAAGGAACCCCAGAAGTCATCTAATCCCTTCCTATTCTTGAATAAAAATACCCACTCCAGATCATGCAGCAAATGTTTGAAGACCTCTGGGAAAGAAGAGAGCCTGTTATCTCTTTAAGTTCCTTTATTCCATCTTTGGATGGCTCTAATTGATGGGAAATTTTTCCTCCTGTCAAATATTAAATCTGTTTCTCTGCAGTTTATACTGAATCCTTCTATTCTGGCTTCTGGGGCCAAGCATAATATGATTAATGTTGCTTTCAGATGAAGCTTTTCAAATACTTGAAGGTAGCTGTAGTGTACACCCTGAGTATTTTTCTTCTCTAGGCTAACCATATTCAGTTCTTTAAAGTAATCCTGATTTGATGTGGTCTTGAAGTGCTTCACCATTCAGGTTATTGTCCTCTAGATCCTCTCTAATCCTCAGTGTCCTTCTTCAAATGTGGTATCCAGAACTCCCAGGACTCTAAGTATTGGGCAGAAAGCAGTGCAACTATCTCCTCTCTCATTCTGGTCACAAGGCCTTTTCTAATGCTCTAGATTTCCTGCTTCCATTGATGGGTTACTCAGATGTTCTCTATGCTTCTCCCTCTCAGGTTACTCGATTTCACATGATCTCTTCCTGATGGAACCAAAGTCTTCGTGACATTTTTCCTCTGGTTGTTCATAGCTGCTTTCTTTTCAGAGTGTACAATACACTATTCCCTTAGAAGGACTTTAGAAAATTCTCCTCTGCCTCTTCTGATTATTCTTATTTTTTTATTTTTGCATTGAAACTCTTCTATTTTCAGTTTATTTCAGTCTCCCTGATGATTGGGATAGATAGATAGATAGATAGATAGATAGATAGATAGATAGATAGATAGATAGATAGATATACACCAGATAGAAAAAAATAGAAACTAAAGAGCAGCAGATTTAATGTCTCATTTAATGAATAAGGTTAATGGAAAACTTTTCTTTCATGGAGCTCTGTGCAACAGTCTTGAATGGTTAATATCTATGCAGTAGCTAGCTTGACAAAAATAGTGATTAAGGAAGGTAGAAAAATCAACACATCTATTTAAGCATGCTGTACTCAGGACTAATTGGTGTTTGATCTCAAGACGATGCTTTCAGTTTTAATTACACTGGCATAATAGCATAATTATTACATTTGTGTTGTTTTTTAGTTCTTTTGTCAGCTTTTTATAGTTTTTCTGTTTGCTCTTTTGCCATTATCTTATCTCTTCTTGTTACTTTAGCTCTTCACCCATTAGACTTAAGATAATTTTATTCTCCTGTGAATTTGAAAGTTGTGTGAGAATCATTTCAAGAGAAAGAATGAATGCATAATCTTCACTTTAAAGATTCTGTGGCATCTATCTCAGCTATTCAGAGAGCTTTTATTTTCTTATTTACTCCCTATTCTCATCTGTACTGCTGGTAGAGAGGTTTTCCATAGTACTTCCAAATGTCAGGAAGCACTTACTGGCGGTTTAAATATTCTTCTCTTTCATAAAGTTTCTTTGCGAAAAGATCCTGATTTATTAGTGCTTTGCAGTCTAATGGCTCAGAGAATTAGAATTACTCTGGCATCCTATTGTTGTATACTCCTAATTAGATTAACTAATTTGTGAATCTTAAGTAAGAAGGGCACTTTGGAGAAAGTGACCATAAGAGGGAGAAATTCAAAGAAAAGAGGCTAACAAAATCCAGTAAAAATTTTAAGGGTGAAACTTAGATCAAGTTTCTTCTGATTTATGATCTAATAGAAAAGAAATGTTAATAAACAAGCCTTAAAAGCTGAAATCTAGTAACAAAACTCTTCTGTGAATTCAAGAACAAATTCTAATGTATAGACATCAAATTAAGTCACCAGATATTTATAAAATGTCTGCTATGATGAAGGCCCTGTGCTTTGTTAAAAAAAAATACTGGAACAAAGCCAAATAAGTTAAGCCCCCAATCTGTAGATTTGAAGGAAAATCACAAAAAGTAGAAATTAAGCCAACTTTGGCTCTGGTTTTGGGACACATACTTAACATTAAAAGTTTATGGTGTCTTGCTTAGCAGCTAAAAACTGCCATATTGTTTACTCTTTTGGAAATTGTGAAGTGCTTTATAAGTGTGAACTATTATTTGGAAAGAATTCTAGACTTGGAGTTAGTCAGGGATTCATTTCTCAGCCCCTTCACTTGCTGGCATTGTGACCGGGGAAAAGTCACTTGATCTTTCCTAGTTTGTTTGCTCATCTGAAAAACAGAGATATTAATTCTTGCCATTGTTATGAGGAAAGTGCTTTGAAAACTAGAGTACTACATAAATGTGAATTATTAATAATAAGCTTCTTTGTTACTAAATGTGAACATATAGTAGAGGGAAAACTTTTCTAGTAATTATCTTGACTACCTTGGTGATCATAGCAGTATATAAGTTTGTAGAAAGCCAGGCATCCCCCGCCCCTTTTCATCTGGAAAGGACAAAGACTGTACACAAGTGATGATCATGTAATCTTTTGAGCCTCCAAATGAAAACAAAAAAGGGCCTTTCTATAGCTGCCACACTTGAAAGCCGATACTGAGAAGAGAACCTGCCTTTCTTCATTATTTTTGCCAGACATACATGTGAAAATTAGTGGTTTGTTCTTTTAAAAGTGCATTGAGTTTACTAGGTTATAAAACTAATAAAGTCTACTTTCTTCATTGAGTAAGAAGTTAAATTTTTTTTAAAAAAGAGAAGCTCTTTTCCAGCTAGAGGCCAACTTTGGGCAGTCAGCCACCTTCCCAGGAAAAAGGCTAGCACACTCCTTACTGATACATCTGGCAAAATTGGCTGGTACTCTTGAACCTAGTTAACGATGTGCCAAAACCAGGACACAGAAAGCAGTCCTTTTGTCTTCTGTTCCTTCCTCACTGGGGGAAACATACACCCATTCAGGGGCGGTTTCCGTTCTTGCTGTCATTTGAGTTAAAGCAGCATTTCTCTATGTCAGAGATGAAAGTGGAAGGAAACACATGGTCTACCAAATGGAAGGACAAATGTGGGACACACCTTTCCAAATGAACTAGCAAGGCAGAATCCCTTCGCAGGAAAAAGCCTTAAAGGGCATCCCGCCTGCTTTACCCATTTAAAATATGAGATTAACTTTGTGGCATTTTCATTTAGGTAAGTTTTTGTACCCCTGTAAACATCTCTCTCCCCTCCCGCTGGCAAAGGCGAAGGACCACCCGAGGCTCTGGCAAGCCCATGAAAGCCATCGGATCACCGTGGGGGGGGGATTTTGGGGGGGAATCGAGGGATCAGGGAGAAATAAAAGCCCGGCTTCTTAACTACTGTAATTACTGACCTCAAGCTGATAGATGAAACAGGTTTGGCACAGGCTCTGGCGATTGAATAACAAAGCTCTTTTCTCAGAGGACCTGTATGTTGCTTGTTCACAGGGCAGAACAGACGACTGTGATGAATTGTTACGGATAGAAGAGGACACACACTGGCAAACAGAGCGAATGTGAGTCCTGACTTATGTTCAGCATAAGATCTAGTATTAGCTACTTTTCTTCCCTCTTTTTCGGGTGGAATAATAGCGTGTCATGGTAATATTTTAACCTGTTTTCCTTTGGACAGCTCTTTTTAAATAAAAATAAAGAACCCTTTACCATGAACAAAAGTACAAAATATGTCCATTTCTAATATCCATTCTCATTAAGAATAATGGGCTATGGAGAGAGAGCAAGACCTGGAGTCCAGAGGTCCTGGCTTCAAATATGAATTCAGACACTTCTTAGGCGTGTGATTCTAAGCAATACACAACCTGAATTGCCTAGTCCTTCCTGATCTTTTGCCTTGGAACCAATACTCAGTATTGATTCTAAGATGGAAAGAAAGGGTTAAAAATAGTTTGTTTTTTAAAGAATATTGGGTTAGGTTAATAAACCATTTTCAACACTTCTCTAGTGGCTTCCATGCTTATATTCAATTGCATTTGAGACAAGATGATTTCTAGATCTTGGTCCCAGTTTTAGATTCTTTATATTTTATCATTCCCCTGAAGATGGCAACTAGAAGGCATCAGGGAAGAGCCTTTGAAACAGACATTTGAAAACAAAATTTTAATAAGAATGGCCAACACATATCACCCCTATTCTAAGTTTAACTTGAAGGACAGAGAGGGAAAATAGATCTTTTTTTACTAATAGTTCCAAAAATGGAGTTTGAGTCCACATGGTATTTATATAGCCTTTATAAGATTGTATTTTTCCCCAGAATGAGTTCTCTTTCCACATGTTACATTGTGAAAGGTCCCTTATCACTTTTTCCTCTCCTCTCAAAGGGATGATTTCACAATATGTTCCAGGAAATGATTCATAAGCTTTTCTACCTGCAGAACGACATTGGCCTAAATTTTAGGATAAAAAGAAACTTTCACCTTAACTTTCATGAGAGAGTGGAGGAATTCTTGTAAGGTCACCAATATATAGTTTTAACTGTTCAGTGGGCTTTTTTTCCATAAAACCAAGAGGTTCACTCTAATCCTAAAATCATACGATTATTAGCACTGATAGGAAGAGAATAATAGCTAGATTCATGTAGTACTTTATGGTTTACAAAGTAATTTACAAGTTTTACCTCATCTTTATCCTAACCACAACAACCCTGGGAGCCATATATTATTATAAACCCCATTTTGCAGATGAAGAAATTGAATCTGGCAGGTTAAGTGACTTATCTGGGATCATACAACTAATAAACATCTGAGGATAGATTCAAACTCAAGTATTCCTGAATCCAGGTCCAATGCTCAATCTACTAAGTGACTTAGCTGTCAAAGGCATTACTTTTACAGATAAGAAAATTGAGGCCTAGAGGAATTTTATGAACTCTGTCATAGTTAGTTAGTGGCAGAGATAGAATTTGAACACAGATTTCCTAATTTCCAGTCTAATGTGTATGATTTTAATTTCTTAATTTTATTTAAATTAAAAATTAAATTAAAAATTTTAATGTCCATTTCTTCATTAAAATGAGAATGGAGTTAAAATAAGAGGCCAATTAACCATAAATCACTATACTACATCCAGCAATATTCAAAGATAAGTATGTTTTATAAAATCTTCAACATGAAAATTAGAATTATTGTTGTTGTTATAGTTAATTAACAACAACTGCATGCATGGCACCTAAGGAACTTACCTTCTATCTAGGTGTTGTTTAGTTGTTTTTATTCATGTCCAACTCTTTATGATCCCTTTGGGGATTTTATTTGCAAAGATCCTGGAGTGGTTTTGCCACTTCCTTCTCCAGCTCATTTTACAGATGAGAAAACTGAGGCAAACAGGGTTAAGAGAGACTTGCTATGGGTCACAACTAGTAAGTGACTGAGGTGAGTCTTGAACTTGGGTCTTCATGGCTTCAGCTCCAGATACAGGGGAGAATATGGCATAGAGGATAGAGACCTGGTCTTTGCAGCCAGGAAGATCTTTAGATAAATCTCAATGAATAGATGTTGTAGAGGTGCCTTCCTATATTAATAGAGGATGTTTCCTCACGTAGGAATGAACTATACTCATGAAATAACTGGTCTAGTACCAACTCTTATCCCTTGAAAGCTAGTTGGATTTTGGCAAACAAAAGTCGGGGTAATATATTCCACCTGCAGGGGGTTCTTCCTAGGTCCTTGGTGCAATGGTAATGATGATACTTTTGTTGCTCTTTCTTGACTTTATAACAGGAACGATTTATCAGATAACCAAGATGTGGATATAGCAATGATAGACCAACTTAGAGAAGCAGTAGATTTGTTACAGGATCCCAACAGGTATGTTTGTTTTAGCTTGATCCTATGTTCTTGTCTGAGTAATAGTTTTAAATTAACATTTTGCATATATTATTGACCATTCTCAAAGCAAATGATACTCTCAGTCTCTAAAGTATTTCCTGAAAAGAGGTGACTGCTCTAAAAATCTAAACACATATCCTCAATGTGCTACCTGCCTTTGTGAAGAACAATATATATATGTACATATATACATATATATTTAATATTTATATATATAAACAAATGATTTTCTCCTAATTCATGGAAATCCACCTCAGTTCTCCCTTTTTCAGTGCATTCTGTGCATTAATGCGCCATTATCCTAGTGAAGCATATCTTCAATAATTTTGCTCACAGGTTGAATTTTAGTTATTTTAAGCACAAAAAGGTGTTTCTGGAACCAATTATTTTTGTCTCTATGGAATCTCTGTCTTAAAAGAGATGGACGGTTCAGTCACTTTATTTGCATCATTCCAAATTGCTGTCTAGAATAGTTATACCAATTTATGGCTTCAGCAATCATGCATTAGTGTGCCTATCTTTCCCAGTTCTTCAAATGTGGACTATTAATATAATAATCCAGTGCTTTTTAATATTACTGTTTTTCTTCCTATATATTTTAGAACCAATAAAAACTATTTTTAAATTTCTGATAAAATAAAAAATGTCACAGATTTATGATGATCACTTTAATACTAGAAAATTGCTTGAATTTTGTATTTCTCATTCCGATTTGGTGGGTTGCAATTTTAGTGTTTATCTTGGTTCATTCTCCTAGACCTATTGGCTATTTATGCTGCATTTTTCATAAATAATTCTAATATGAACTTTTCCCCAACCTTAAATGGTTTGGGGTTGACTAGTTAGTATTAACTTTCCCATCATATTTATCTTTTATATCTTTTATATAATAAGTGATTTTTCACATTTCTTGCTGTAATATGTATAACAATTTTTCAAAAATTAAATTATATGCCAAATTTTGTGCTAAATTTCCATTTTAAAAAAGAGATGGAATGCTGTTTAACAGTTCTTACTCTAAAGACCTCAATACTACTATGTTACCTATGCTACTCTCAGTAATGGTCTAGTTCAGAAAGCAAACAAGACACAAGGATGTATTATAATGTGTGATCCTTTTGACTTCATCAGAAAATTGCTGCAGCAAAATAAGAAGTAGCATCAGTGATATTCAGTTCTGATTTTTGGTGACCCCATTTGAAAGTGTTCTTTGCTAAGATACTGGAATGGTTTACCATTTCCTTTTCTGGCTTATTTTATAGTGAGGAAACCGAGGCAAACAGGGTTAAGTGACTAACCAGGATCGCCTATTAAGTGTCTTAGGCTATATTTGAACTCAAGTCTTCCTGACTTCAGGGCCAGCATTATATCTGCTGCACCATTTAGCAGCAGTAGCAGCCGCTGGTAAAATGTATATTTGAGATTGTTGAAAAGATAATTTGTAACTTGAAGAATTATATCATAACTCTTTCAACATATCTGGTATTTCAAAAGGTGAAGGACTCATCTTTTCAGATTCTTGACTTTTTGAGCTAGACATAAACACTGTATTAATGTTCCTTGCATTGTCGGCAAGCTATGTCCTAGAAGAGAGAATTTATTAAATGATCTTTTATTGGCTATAATAAAATGCCTCCTTCTTAATAGTGAGTTTTACACCAAAATTTTCTAAGGAGCCAAGTATTTGGATAGTCATCTCTTTGATATTTATATTATTTAAGAAGGCAACGAAGAAAACATATTGAACTATGAATAAAAAAGTCCAATGAAATAACTCCAAAACTGTTCTTTCCTTTGTTTTCAAACTTTATAGATTAGGTACAGATATTACAGAGAGAAGTGTCAGGAACCTCTATCCCATGGACTCAGCAACAACCTTAGAATTACAGGATTCTACAATAAAGTATGTTTAATTTTTGTTTTATTAACGTATATATATATATTTTTCAAATTGGAGGTTTTATTTTTGAATTTTCATTCCTCGGTATATTTTTTTCCCTTTTTCTTTTCACAGTGGTCAAATACAGCTAGAATCTTCTCCTGATTGTCAGGTAAGAAAACAAAACAAATTTCCTGTCTCTGTCTCTCTCTGTCTCTGTCTCTCTCTGTCTCTGTCTCTCTCTGTCTCTGTCTCTGTCTCTCTCTGTCTGTCTGTCTGTCTGTCTGTCTGTCTGTCTCTCTCTCTCTCTCTCTCTCTCACTTTGAGAAATACTGACAACTGAAATGTTAAATAGACAAAATTTGAGACCAGCTATTTGAATGTGTTCTAGCTCAGTAAATCTTAAGACTGTTTTCTGCTCTCACACTTCTCAAGCATCTTACCCATTCAGCATGCCCCACCTGCTACTAAAAATAAAAGACACTTATTTTGAAAGTGATCTGTTTATCCAAGGTTTAGGCTACATGGAAGAGAAATAATCACAGGACAAGGTAGACAGAGAAATGAGTATTGCAGAAGATAAATGTTTTTAGGAGAAGCTGAGACCACCCTGTGAATTAGAGATGACTTAGGATGAATGAACACTAATACCAGTATGAATCACCCAGCACCAAGATCCCAGGAGGCAAAAACCTTCCTCCAAAATTACAGATAGATGCCCAGCAAATCAGGACCAGGTAGCCCTATGATTGAGGCTACTAGTTTGAACTGGTTACTTGGGCATTAGAATAACAACAGCCACGGGGCCTGACAAATGTGTAACTAGCTAATGCAGTAATGGACACTTTTAACCTGTAATTTACTTGCTTGTATGTGTTTTCCCTTTGAGCCCCCTCTCAGCCCTATAGTAAAATTGTTTTGTACTCTAACAGAATGACTAAATTTAAGGAAACTTTTTTACATTCTTGTATCCTACATCCCATTCCCCACGAACTTCACAATTCACTGGTCCTCCTTGCAGTTCAGCAAGCAAGTCAGCTTTATGGAAGGGCTATGTCATCAGGGGGGCAATCAAGGAGGACAGAAACAGAGCAGAGCCTGCTAAGGTTGTGGTTGGAAGCATTTGCTTACTATTTACAAGTAGAAAGGTCCAGAAAAATTTTGATGGGGTTCTCATCTAGGTCAAGTAGGACTAAAAATTGTAGGGAGGAATCAGGGAACTTAAAGCTGGGGGTAGGTTAAAGTTCAAGGGCTACTGCTGATTCTCTCCAGATAGAGTGGTAACCTGGGAAATTGGTACCTAGTTGATATTCCAACTCCTCTCCCCTCCCCCACCAAACCTGGATTCTTTATTTAGTTGTATTGGGAAGCTACTGACCTCTTTACAGTGGACAAATGAATTTTGACATAGAGTTCCAGGAATAAGTGTCTCAGAGATTAAATGACTTGCCAATAGTCACACAATAAGGGTCAGAACCAGGATTTAAATATAGACGTGGGACTTTTCATACCCTTATTTTTCTCATCTATAAAATAAGGGATTGTTTTCAGTAGATATTATCCATTTCACTTGAATCCAGCAAGCATTTCCTCTAGATGCAAAGCACCTATGGATGCTAGAGAGTGAAAAATAAAAGGAAAAATGGTCCTGGGCTCAAAGAGTTTGCATTCTAGTAGGCAAGTAGACGATGTAAGCAGATAAGTAAGGACAAGATAATCTGAGGCCAGAGAACACTAAGCAGCAAGAGAGTCAGCTGGAAGAGTCTGGTTCTTTGATCTTGGGGGGGTTTGACCTTTTCTGTTGCTCTCAGACTGTGAGGCTTCCTTGTGCTGTCAAATATGCCTCTCCTTAGCAGACCTTCCCAATTTCATTCAGCTGCCCATATTATGTTGTGGTCTTCCAAACAAAATGGTCAAGCTTATTAGGACAGTCTATAAATTAAAAATAAATAGGATATGAGTGCCTCCTAACAGCACAGCACCTGTGCTTTCTTATATAGCCCTGTTATGTACATAATGGATATGATAACCATTTGATCGGCCAGACACCTTTTTCTCCCTCTTTCTTCTTGGTTCTTCCTGTGTTGTGAATCTCTGAGTTTATCTCAAATCCTGGATAGATGAGATTTCTGTATTATAATTTCTTATATTCTTCTTGCCTTAGTATGAACGAGTGGACTTTTTTTTATCAGCTTTTGTGACTACAGTTGTTGTTCTATCACATCCAACTCTTAATGGCCCCATTTGGGTTTTTCTTGGCAAAGATACTGGAATAGTTTGCCATTCCTTTTCCAGCTCCTTTTACAGATGAAGAGACAGAGGCAAACAAGATTAAGTGACTTGCTCAGGGTCTTACAACTGGTAAGAGTCTGAGACCAGATTTGAACTCAGGAAGATAAGTCTTCCTGGTTATAAGCCCAGCAGTATTCTTTCCCCTCTGCTGCCTATCTGCCTAACTGCACATTTGTGCTATTTCATGTTATTATAAAGTATTTGTGTAATACTCATGGGGCCAAATGGGGCTGGGTCTATTAAACTACGAATTTTTTTTTCTTTCAGGTGCAAAATGATCTGGCTTTAGGAAGTATAGGGATCCGATGTTCTCAAAATGAGGTAAGCTGCCTAGGGGCAAGGGAAGAATAAGTTGATTGCTATGCTCTGAATTGGCACATATCCTACAAAAAATATTATGCAAGTCTGTAGTGATTAATGACTGAATTGAGTGTGGTGGGCTCTCAGGGGAATCCCTTTCAATTTCATCTGCTACCATATAGCTCACCCATCCCATTCATTATTAAAGTTTAATTTTTAAGAATAAAATACAATTTCTGTTCTTGGAAATAGTCATGGAAACATTGTGTAGAGTATTGTTATTTGTTAGACAGTTCTAAGAACAGGGTGAAAGTAGTATACAAATGGTTGACATTTCAAAGATCTTGTTATCCATAAATGATTCAATATGTTGTTTCCCTATAGACTGTGCATCTGTTCAGTTTCATCTTTCTTTTCCCAACCCCATTGTATTATGAAATCCTCTATCAAAGATGTGCTAAATCTTTATGTGTAGTCGTGTTGTACAGTGACAGAGAAGAGGCTCTCGTTCCGGGTTTCATTTAAAGTCACAAAAATCAAATTAATGATCAAGGAAGACTTTATTTCTTAATATAGAAATTTAAATTCAGACCTGCAGGTGTTTGTCTATCAGCATAGCTCTGTCTTCCCTTGTGTCATAAATGTAACAATAGTATGAAAGCTGATTGAGACAGTGGTGCTGCATAATTGGGATCCTTTTAGGGAAATCAGTATGCTTGGTTGTGTTTCAATTTCTGGAACTTCATTTTCCTTGTAACAGAGTAAAGAGAACTCCCCTGCCATCTCACCTACTGCAAATAGCACAGCCCCATTTGGACTGAAACCTCGATCAGGTGAGTTAAAATGAAAATGGGGGCACATTCCCTATTCAAAACAAACTAAATTCATTCTCACATATTATGGGTAAAGAGCTCAATTGTTTCCCTTTAGGCTTTGAAATGTGTATTATTGGGCATTAATATTCTCATTAGTAATAAAGGTAAGCTTTTGGAATTGCAGATTTTAGGCCATTGTATTTTTAGTGAATGAGCATTTTTATTTGTTTTTTTGCCCCCTCTCATTTTCAAATAGTGTAGCAAACACGCGAAATAAGAGAACAAGGGGAAGAAATAACCGGCCAGGATATTTACTATATGATAATACCCACTAGAAATAACCTAACATATTAAAGGAGGTATAATGCTTTCCTCTTCTCTCAGGGATTTGTAATAAACTTAATGTTGGCATTTAAAGCCCCAGATAGGATAGAGAAAGTCTTTTACCAAGGCTTCCCCTCTCTTCTTTTTTGTATTTGTTGGGTGTTAACGATTTATTTTTAGGGCAGGACTTGTTTGGATGGCTTCTTTGGGACCCCATAGCAAAGTGACTTTCAGTAAATATTTATATTTCATACACTAAAGAAAAAGAGTAATGATGCCATAGTTACATTTGCACCATGACAGCTCCCTCATTACAGAACTCTGCATGACAAAAGTCTGTTTTGGACTCCCTCCAATAGTCCATTTCCTAGGACTTGTGGAAGGGGAGCTTGTTATAGCAGAGCCTTGCAGCCTGAAGAGAAATTCAGTGAGATCCCTTTGTCTTTAGGAAAATGATTGAATGGAGTGCTTTGTTTAATACCAGAATAGTCACATGAATAAATTACAGCTATATGCAGGAGAAATGATCCACTCATATGAGTAGAACTTGTCAGTAGTAAGTCAATACTATTAGTTTCTCTGTTAATATAAATTTCCAAAATTACACCCTCTTTTCTAGTCTATTTAAAATTTCACTGATATTCTTGTTTCCTTGGATTTTAGAACAAAAACACTAACTCTAAATGCTTTTAATCAAATACCAGTAAACAGCTAGTAGAAGCTTCTTTTAATATTCAGAATTTCAGAAGTCATAGAAGTAATTTGCTTTTTAAAAGAAAAGTACCCATAGATAAGGATCAGATATGATTTTTAACAAAATTTATTTTGCAGAAAATGATTACAATTTTTGGACTTGAAAATCCCTTCTTTCTGGGGTATGTTGAAGGATGGGTGGGTAACATATGGCTAAGTGTAATATTATTGCACTCTGCATATGTGCCCTACAAAGCAAAGCCATTTTCTCAAACTGAAATGTGCCAAGAATTTCTCAGGTGTTTTATAGCCCTGAAATGAATATACATACACATATGTATCTGTATATAATAGTAATAATTGTATATAGAGAGAATAAACTATATGGTAGTTCAGGTGCTTAAAGCATTATGCTATTTGAGGCTGAGGATAGAGGCTTGTAAGCTATGTGGGACCACTTCCATGGACATAGACCAAATCTATGCCTCAGTCTACTGTTTTACAATGCGTGCCCATAGTTACTAGAGAGGCTGGATAGGGAAGGGTCAGAAGATGAATGAAAACCCAGTCCCACCCTGAAAAAAACCAGTGCACATTTTTTGGTCTTTCGATGATGAGTCCATATTTATTCTCTGTATTTGAAGGATGAAATATTAGATGGCACCCATGCCTTTACAATAGACTTTCTCTTTTGTGCCCTGCCTACTATGTTAACTAACTTCCTATCTAGCAGATTGCTTTTTAAATGATTTGATTTTTTTGGCTCTTTAAAATTCTCACTGAACAGATTTAAGAAGGACCTAAAATACTAAACCTACCACCCATTTCAAAATCTTTGTATTGATAAAACACGAATAAGACATTTATCAATCTGAAACGATATACAGACATGACAATTTTCCCTTGGATTTTTGAATCTCTCTGTATTCTAGAGTTCATAATAGTTTATTCAGAAAGCATGAGAATTGTCAAAACCCCAAGGCATTTAATTTCTATACGTAATGCTACCTTCCATCCTGAGGAATAGTACCAGGTGGCACAACTGAATCTCTCATAATGAGTTTTTTCAGCATACTTAGTCTTATTTTTAATTACATCAGATGGTTTTTTTCCAAGCTACTACCTAATCTTCAAGGAAGCATAAATTAAAATTTGATGCACACACCTTTGGACTACATGTAGATTTTTATTGTTTAATTAAACCATTTTATTCTCTCAGGATTGGCAATAGAGTTTAAATAAGGTTTCTCAGAGGCTAAAGTGTTGTCAAGAATCAATGAATTTTAGTGGTACCTGAATTCTTCTTTTGGTCCTACTGTTTTTCCCCAAGACACTTTTCTTTACATCTTGTGTATGTATGTGTGTATACATATTTTTCTTCTTAAAACCCTTACCTTCCATCTTAGAATCAATACTGTAGAGCAGTAAAGACTAGGCATTAAGGATTAAGTAACTTACCCAGAATCACATAGCTAGGAAGTGTCTGAATGAAGATTTGAATCCAGGACCTCTCGTCTCTGGACTTGGCTCTCAATCCACTGAGCCATCTAGCTGTCCCCTATCTTGAATGTATATTTAAAGATGCCATGCAACCAAATAGATTTGTCACTAAGACCACACCTCTTTTTTTGATCCAATAGTTTCCCATGGCCCCTAAAATAAAAACTTTGAATGCTATTTATCACATGAATCAAGTATGTAGATGAATAAGACAAAATTATTTTCTTAGTTGCCAAATGATTAACTCACAAATAACTTGTATTTCAATATTGTCTTATTTTGGAAAAGTCAAGTAACATATTACCTCGTAGAATTTCTGTGTGTTATTAATACTGCTCTTGTAAGTAAATTTTGGGGGGGTGATAATCACCTGGACACAGGTACTATACCACATAACTAGTTTTTGTGGGGCTCATGTTTTCTCTTCTGCAAGCATCAAGTTTTGGGGACGACTTCTGATAAATGCATCCTTTGGCTTGTTGGTATATAATCTATGGGTACTTTTTCTTGCACCTTACTCTTGATGAAGATATCTGCTCTAATGCTGTAGATTTATGGTAATGTTAACAATATTAACTGCATGTAAAAATCTATGGTAATTACTAACACACAGTTTTTATTCATTCTTTTTATTTCATGTACCATCTTTCATCTTCCTCCTCCAATATTATACATTTTAATTAATGTCATATAAATTAAATCCTTTTCATTTCCATGCATTCCTAATGCCATTTATGAAATGCTGCTGCCCCTTTGGTTTTTCCTGGTCCCTATGCAACTATATGTGGACCAATTCTCTCGCTCCTCTCCTGCAGACCCATCCCTCACTCTTCCTCCTATCTCCTTCAACAAACTTACACAGGCACAAACATGGGACAACTATAGCTACAATATTCCATCAGAAGGAGACAGTGACAATGGTAGGTGGTTTTGTATATATTTGTTCAATCGTACATTAACATGCCAGTGAACATACTGAGTATTTAACTTGGACCTCATGGCAGCTAAAAATACAGCCTATTCAGATGCATGCTTGTGAAAAGAGAAAATGCTGGAGGTTAAGGATCAGAATCATGAAAAGTGCATATTAAATGTTCTATAGCATGTTTTCAAATACAATTTAACCAAGTAAAAATCCTGGACATTTAAATAAAATAACCTATAGAATAATTTCACCCCTAGTATTTTCCTAATTGTCTTTAAATTTGCAAGGATCTGGGTTTTGTGCTCTGAAAGAAATCTGAGTATATATAAACCTATGCTTTCTCTACATGTAGGGGATTTTTAAATCATTTCCATTTTTTAACCCATTCAACAGATATCTTTTAAGCTCCTTCTCTGTGTTAGATAATAAAGAAGATATATTTTTTCAGTTCTAAATTCTCACCCTTCCCTTTTTACCTCCCCACCCATTGAGAAAGCAAGAAAAATAGAACCCATAACAAATGTATATATGTGTGTGGGTGTGTGTGGGTGTATAAAAGAAGGAAAGGATAAAAGAAGGAAACAAGCTTCAGTCTACATTCTGAGTCCATCAGTTGTCTATCCAGAGCTGAATAGTATATTTAATCATGAGCTCTTGAAATTGCAATTGGTCAATGTATTTCTCAGAATTATTAAGTTTTTCAAAGTTGATTATCTTTACAATATTGTTCTCCTGATTCTGCTCACTTCACTCTGCATCAGTTCATTCAGGTCTTCCCAAGTTTTTCTAAAGACCTTTCCGGGCTTCTTTCTAAATATTTCTAAATCTAAAGCTTCTTTCTAAAATCTTTCCCTGTTTCTTACAGCATTATAAAATTCCATCACGTTCATATATATCATAACTTATTCAGACATTCCACAATTGATGGGTACCCTCTAAGTTTCCAATTCTCTGTTGCCATATAAAGAGCTGCTATAAATATTTTTGTACATATGGATCATTTCCCTCTTTCTTTGACCTCTTTGGAGTTTAGATCTAATAGAAGTATTGTTGCATCAAAGAGTGTGTGCTGTTTAAATTACTTTTTGCTTGTAGTTCCAAATTGCTTTCCATAGTGATTCACAGCTCCACTAATAGTGCATTAATGTACTTATTTTCTCACATTCTCCCCAAATTTGTCATTTTCCATTTTTCTTATCATCTTAGCCAAATATGATGCCTATAAGATATTACCTGAGTTGTTTTAATGTAGACCTCTATACTTAATAATAGTTAAAAGCATTTTCTCATATTACCCTTGGATTTCCTCCTCTGAAAACTGCCTGTTCAACTTTGACTCTTCATCATTTGAGGAAGTGTCAGTTCAATTATGACTTCTAAATAGCTTTCTCAGAAGACCCAAGTGCTAGATTCATTTAAGAGATTCCATGATTCTCTATGGTTTTTCTTTACAAAGGACAGGGATTATGATGAAAATGGATTATCTATCCATCTTAACTCTAAATATTTAGCAATATGATGTCATTGGCTTTTCAAGAATATAAACTTGCCATCCAGTGTTAATATAGATATCTTTTATTTTGATGCCTATTGTATGTCAGAGACAAAGAGAAGAAAAGAAAGTCATGGAATAAGCATGCAAATACTGTTCATATTTGAATTTCTTTGGGAGTAAGCTGATGGTTAAGATGAGAAAGATTATTAAAGATATTTTAGATGATTAAAAGGTTATAATTTATATGGGGGTGGGAGAGTGTTAGATTAAAAATATGTAAACACTTTGCCAATACAAAGGGAAGATATCCTGCAGGATATATTTCTCCCTGAATAAGTATATCCTCTTAAATATATAGATTAGTCCCATATGTGGAATAGTGAGATGACTTTTGTGGGAGAAGAAGGAAGGTTTGGTACTATTCAAAAGGAATTTTAAAACTCCACAATAAAAACCACTTTTGAAGTCATTCTTCTAAAATCTGACAGATGCAAAACTCCTATCTTTTCTATGGACAGTTGAAAAAGATTAGCTGTAAACTTTCTTGCTAACCTCTTCCTTTAAAAGAGCACTTAAAATTGCGAGGTTCAGAAAGCAGAATTGTTCAATTAAAAATCCAATGTTGATTAAAGGAATTAGAAATTAGAGATATGAAGTTGCTATGTTACTGGAATTCAACTTATAGTAGTTCAATGTTGGAAAGAATTTTGCAGATCATTTAATGCAACTCTATTTTTTCATAAATAAGAAGTTGATTCCCAGGGAGTTTGCCTTAGGTTACATGATAACTGAATCAAGACTAGAAATTAGGACTTCAGACTCACCAATGTGCTTTCAGTAGGAATAGTCAACAGACACTGATTGCTCACTGGGAGCAAGGTCCTATAGCATGTTGCTTCATTTTAAATCAGACTCAGCAGAATTCTGCTAAAAAACAAAGCAATCTACAATTTTTATCCAAAAAGAAAACTTTTACATTTGCTCATTTATCATTTTAGTATCAAATCATTTTTTAAAGATGCCTATCTCAATGTACTTAGCAGGAATAATGAAGGATTTTTTTTAGTTATTCAGTGACATAAAATAGCTTGATGTTTTATTAGGTGACATTTTACTGCTATTCACCATTCATCTGAAAAATGTCTCATGGAAGGGACCCATTTATGTTCTAAAATATCCTTGCTAAATATTTGGGCTGATATCCAAATTAATCTTGATGTCAGTCCTTCATGAACTGTATTTTGCACTGCAATGTGCAGATACATCTTCTTGTGTATTTTTTAGATAAATATCTTATCACAAGCAACAAGGATCAGTGTTGGTTTCTACCATAAATCAAGGGCACACTGCTAACCCATAATATTAATGGGATCTAAATGCTAAGAAAATTCAGCTATCCTCAATGTATCTACTGTTTCATCAAAATGAAAACAAAGCAAACTGCATATTACTCTCTGAATCTTCTTTCATGATATCTTCCTCCTTTATCCACTCTTACCTCTAGCTGTCTGTCACTCAAATGTGGCTACTCAGCTTGCCATAAAGATAAACTTTTCTTTCATTTTTACTCTTCACATCTTTGTTGTTTTTACTAATGTTGCCAATCCTTTCTCATTTTAAACCTAAATTCTCCTTTGCATTCATGCTTCTCTTTCAACAAATCAACAAACTCAGCACAGCAATAAGAAGAGTCTCTCTCTGTAAAAGATATGCTAGTCATTGGAAATCTAAAATGAAAAATATAGCTTGCATTTTAGGAACTGATAGCCTAATGGGGAGTACAACATTGTAGTGATTAAAATAGTGGGAGTTATAAACTGTGGCAGATAAAAGAATGTTTGGCTTAAATTGTGACCGCAGAAATATGGTTTCAATATTGTTTTAAATCAAAATATAAAGTGGTCTCCAGGGGAAAATTCCCAAATATGAAATATACCCAAGTCAGCTGGGTTTTATAGAGATTTTAATTAATACAAATGAGGAATTAGAGAGAGAGAGAGAGAGAGAGAGAGAGAGAGAGAGAGAGAGAGAGAGAGAGAGAGAGAGAAAGGGAATAATGATTAAAAAAAAAAAGGCTAGGCCAGCTTAGGCCAGCTTTAAGAGAGAGAGAGAGATCAGTCAGTCTTCAATCCACTCACCACAAGATTTGTCCCAAGCAAAATTCTAGTGTTCAGAGAGACATCAGTTCAGCCAGCTCCATCTCCAGAGAGAGATTCTTCTGACAGTCCCCGAGAGAGAGTCCCCTCTCTCAGCTTTTCATGTCCTTTTAAAGGGAATTTTCTCCTATGTCACTTCCCCTAAGTTTTCACATCTACCAATCACAGTAGACGTTTTCCAAAGGACAGACCATTCTTAATTCACACCTAAGTAGGCTTAAACTTTTGATTAAGTTCACACCTGAAAAAAAAAACTGAGTAAGTTCTCACCTTTTTGCTCCTTGTAAATTCACAAGTTGCCTGACCTTTATAGGTACTTAGCACCTATAAAATATATATTTTATATATATATATTTATACATATATATATAATAAAATATAAAAAATAGTTCCACTTTTTTGTTATTATTTAAACTCCAGTATTTCTAAACTTTCTTCTCCAAAAGTGATAGTCATTCATCCACCTGGATAATAGCTCTGGCTAGATAACTACAAGAATTTAAATTCATATAATTCTAAAAGCTATTTCCTGTGGGAGATGATGGGAGGAAGTGGATGAAGGGACAGATGAAGGAGGAAAGCTATGCCTTGGAAAGAACAATCCTTCAGTTTTCCATTGGAACACTCTTGAGGCTTAGACATTTTACCCAGTTTCTTAAGATTCATACCATTCTATGACTTTCCTTTTTTTTTTTTTTGCATTGCTTTCAAGAAGAAAGCATCTTCCTATCTCCTTTGAATCATTTTTCTGTCTTGCCAGCTATGAAGTTTCTTATTTAAGTGATTATTTTGTGCTCAAGTATGGCACAATCTTGATTTATGAACATACTGCTTATACTAAGAGATAAGACTGAAGAATTTCAGTCTGGTAGATAGCCCTTTCAAAGGTATAAACATTGGAGTCTCAAGAGTCCAAAGGAACTTCAGGACACTATTTAGTACATTTTGTGGCTAATTAGAGACCCCTTTGCCAACATCCTTAACAAATAGATCTCTAGCTTTTTCTTGAAAATCTTTCTTTGAAGGGGAAACTCCCTCCTAACAGCTCACTGCTATTTTGGATAGCTCCTTTCCAACTGATCAGGATCTTCCCTCAGGGCCCAACCAAAACCACCCTTTTTCTTCTTTTTGGTACTCAAGGTTCCCAAGGTGGGAACCTTCCTCATCCCTCATTTAAAACTAGCAATTAAAACTATTATACAGTATTTTTTTAAACTACTGATTCTCTGACCAACACAGGCAGGGGCATCTCGTATTTAAACTTGAATTAAAAAAAATAATAAAAGCAGCCTTCTTACTGTCACAGAAGCAGGGTTTTTGTTTGTTTGTTTGTTTGTTTGTTTAAACATAAGACTTAGGGTTAAATCATGGAATTGAAAACAAGCCTAATTCTTTGTATAATTATAGTATGTTTGCTCCAAAGAAATTAGATCTAAACTGAATGCTTTCAGATCCATATACAAAGTTCAAAGTCCTTACTAAAAAAAATTCATTTGCCTAGAAGTTTGGATGAATCTTCTGAGCACTAAAATGTATGGATATGGATATGCCTACAAAAATTGATTCCCCAGATGAGAGAACTCTTAGAATGCTGTTTTCCATCTATATAGTTAATCCTTTGGGTAAGGTTATTAACTATGACATGTTAGGTCCCAGATTTACAGATGCATCTTTTAGGCCAGTTAGTTTCTAAGTAGAAATAAATCTTTTCTTACTCAGGATATTTTTATGCACTTTATGTGATAACAAGTATTCATTTTTTATTAACTTTCCCTTCATCACTCAACTAATGGAGAGGCAATTTAAATTTGAATTTAGCAGACATGATTTTAAAAACAGCATATTAAAATTTTTTTAAACAGCAGTTATATATATAAATTTGCTATTGAGTATCATTTTGTGATGATATGATACAGTTGCTAAAGATCATTTAATCAGCAGACATTTATGAAATGCTTCCTATGTGAACTTTTAGAGTTACAAAGACAAAAATCAAGTAGCCTCTGCCCTCAAGGAACTTCCATTCCTTTGGGGAGAAAACATAAAACTATATTATTTATATATGTGTATATATTTATATTTATATATAAAACATAAAATCATTGCAAGGTAACTTGGGAAGAGGACACTAGCAGTGAAGGGAGATTAGGAAAGACATCCTATATTATATTTGAAATTATTCTTTAACTGAAGTTTAGTCTTATCACACTTTCTATTGTTATGCTCTTCATTAAGGAAGAAATCTTTCTTAGTTGAGCTATTTCTTGAATAAAGTAAAGAATTCCAATAGACAAAGATGAAGAAGCAGTACATTCCAGGTGTGAGGGAATAGCCCAAGTAAGTTGAGATGGAGAGATAAAAACATGTCCCCATGCACAGGAAGAATATCTTCCCTTGTTAACTTGGACTTTCTCCAGGAGAGAGAAGAAAGGATGAGACATGCAAGGCACAGTAAGGTCAATTTGGCAAAGGGCATGTAGAACAGAATAATATATGATAAAACTAAAAAGGTAGGTTGTGGCTAGGTTTTGATGGAGTTTACGTGCCAGAGACCTTTATATTTCATCCAAGAGACACTAGAGCTCCATGAGAGTTTATTGCATACTTAAGAAAATCAAGTTAGCAGCAACGTGAGAAAAACTAGAGAGAGGAGAAGCCCTAAGCAGGGAGAACAATTAGAAAGCTATTTTAGTAGCCAGAGGAAAGGTCACAAGGATCTGAACTGAGACGGTGGTGACCCTACTGAGTGAGAAACGATGAAATGTGAGAGATTTGGCAACTGATCAGATATGAAGGGTGTGAGAAGAAAAAATCAAAGATAATTCCCAGACCTGATAAAGTTCTTAAAACGTACAATGAATGAGACTTATACAGTCCAATTTTCTGAAGCCCTCGATCTAATTTGGACTCTTTATTTACTATTTATATATAATTTGAAGGAAAATACTATATTTTTATATAATTTGAATATAATTTGAAAGAAATATACAAAGCATTGTGATCAGAGCTGTCAATGGGGTTATCCGCATATCATGAAAGAGTGTAAAGTATGGAAATTGCAGCATAATTATCTAAAGACTTTCCACACTGGGTATAGTACAGATGAGATACAAAAGTTAGTATTGTTCTCTCAGAGCTACTGACTCTCTATTCTCAAGTATCTCATGATAATGAATGATATGCCTAAAGTTAATTTATTACAACTATAATTTTACTAACCTTATGAATATTTGAAAGTGTTAGATGTAGAGTCAGAAGATGTGAGATAGGAACCCTCTTCAAACACAAGCTCTATCACCCTGGGAAATGTACTCAACCTCTCTAAACTTTAGTTCCTCATCCACAAAATGAGGATAATATCTAACTCGGAATTTTTCTAAGAATCCTGAAATAAAAAATGCAAAGTATTTTGTAAACTTTACACTATATAAATGCTAGTTACTATTTTTTGAAAAAAAAAAAACAACCACATGGTGGCATGATCTTCAATATAACAAATAAGTAGGCATTGCACCCAGAGATTTATTTTCCAAAAGACCCATGTTATCATTATGATGGAAAGATGTTGAAAAGGAAAACTAATACTTGGAAATCAAAGATAGATGCTTAGGCAGCTAATTGGCACCAGAGACAGGCTGTTGGGCGGGCAGTCAGGAAAACCTGACTTGACGTCGAGCCTCATTCTCTCATTCGTTGTGACCTTGTGCAGATCACTTAACCTGTTTGCTTCACTTTCCTCAGTGATTAAATGGATACTAATAGCACCAGGATGGTTGTGAGGTTCATATGAAATGAAATTTGTAAAGTACCTGGCACATATATGCATGATATAGATGCTAGCTATTATCTTTTTTATTATTATTTCAAATGCCATGTCATTAATTTCCTCCCTCTCATGTGCTCCTAATAAGACCCGAGTCTTTGAAATGTTCATTTTGGGTTAGACAGAAGTACAGGATTCATTTAACTTCATCCTCACCTACTTGGGCAGTGTACAATTTCCCAATTTAAAAAAATCTCTTGGAGATATTAAAACAATCTGTCAACTAATTGTATCCTGCAGAAAAGCGGAGGACTTTGCAGTAAACCATATTGCTGCACCACCCTCTTGTGGTCGAATTGAGTAATACCTAACTTTATAAACTTGGTTTAAAGTGGAAAACTTCCTTTTCCTCTGAATTTGTTCAAATTTAACATGCATTTTGCTCCCTTAAGATTTCTTTCTCTGATTAAGTAATTACTCCAAGGCATACAACCAATCGGCTCATTGGCATATCCTCTCCTTATATATCAGCGTGTCTATCTCCAAAGCCAACATCATTTGAATCTTACTGTTATTTGGATAAGTTAGTATTTGAAATTTGCTAAATTCAGTGTACTTTTTGACATTTGCGGTATATCTATTATTCTTGACCATTTGAAAAGTAGTTTCAATAGTTAACCAGCATCAGTAAGACTAAGAAAGAGGAAAATTCCAAGTTACTAAGGATTAGACTATATTTCCCTTTTTTTCCTTCCATCTCCTAGAATTTGTCAAAATATGCATCAGTTTTCTCTTGTCCATCAATATCTTCCTTTCTTGCCCTAGCTCAGCTTTAATTCAACCTCTCTACCTTCTTTTGCTGTTATTCTTTATCCCAGTTTACTGTTCTTGTGCTGTTTCTCTGATTTGGCTTTTCTAATTTCTTGGTCATTTTCATAAGCAATAATTGATTTTTGTTGATTTGTTTTTGTTTCTTTATGGTATTGCCTTTCCCTACAATTTCTTGACTTAACCATAGGACTGGTTTTTTTTGAGGGTTATGATTATTTAAGTACAGTAAAATTGAAGTTTTACTTTAAATTTAAAATATCCACAAACTTCCATATGTCAAAATTCAAATTAAATGGAATTAATTAAATTAATCTCCCCAAATACCATAAAATTAAAAAAAAAGAATCATTGGTGACTGTTCAGGGTGATTTATTATTAAAAATTAAAAAGCTCTTTCTTATCTCAAGCTTATTTATTCATGTATAAACCTCATTTATTCATTTAGAAATTATACCAAGTTCCTAATAAAGTTTGGACCAATATTTGGCTTATCTCTGAGATTCAGGGTGATCTTAGATGAGTCATTTGCTTTTTATTTTCTCTGTGTCACCATTCTTCATTATTATTGTTTGCAGAGGATGATACTATAAGAAAGAGTAATTATTAAACTATACTTTTACACCACCGCCCTGTGAGGTAGACCAAATATATTTCCTATCATTTTGGAAACCAATGTTGAGAGAGACTGAGGGATTTGCCCTCCTCTGCACAGGAGTCAGTGACTGAGTGGGTATTATTGGGAACATCTTGGATCTTCCAACTACACACACATCAGTCTTTTCAGTGATGTGTCACCCAATGAAGATCCTAAACTCTGAGGCAGGCACTCTTTCTCTGGCAAACATACGAACGCTGATACCAATAACTGAGAATTTATTGAAGGGAGAGACCCTAAGGCAAGAGAGAGGCATCATCAGAGAGAGAAGTTATTTGTTATGTGTTAGGATACTAAAGGAGAATTTAAACTGGCATGATAAAACAAGGCAAGCAAGTTTTGTTACTTACCTAGCACAGAGGCAACACTTTCTCTTTGAAAGTGTTCCTTAATAAAAAGTTTCTATAAGATGATACTTCTTCAGTCATATTTGAAACTAGTCATTATGTTACAGCCAAGGTCATCTCACTTCTTTTTAATCCTTACCTTCCACCTTAGAGTCAATACTCAGTATAGTTTCCAAGGCAGAAGAGTGGTAGGAACTAGGCAATTGGGGGAGTTAAGTGACTTGCCCAGAGTCACACAGCTAGAAGTATCTGAGGCTGGATTTGAACCCAGGACACACACACACACACACACACACACACACACACACACACACACACACACCCACACCCACACACACACACCCACACACACACACACACACACACACACACACACACACACACACACACACACACACACACACACACACACACACACACCCTCTGCAGGTCTTCACCAAAGGGAAGGAAATGAATCTTTAGTAATCTGCACTCAAAAAGGCAAGGTTCTTTCCCAACACATTAAAAAATATATATTGTTTTCTATCACAATATTTTAAAGACATATCAAGAGGTATGGGCCAAATAAAACATTAGTTTATGCTTATTTTTAAGTCTTTAAAATATAAACGTCATTGTCTTTTTATTTAAAACAACATATTGATTAAATACAAATAATGCTGACTGGCTATAAAACCTAGAATTCAAGCCATTGGTGGAAGCAGAATCTTGGAATAGAAGGAGCCCATGTGAAAATGAAAGGCAGATGAAAAGTGGCAAAAGATGGGTTCTAGCAGTAGCCCAAAGCTTTCCCCTTATCCTAGGTCATTCTTATGAAATGTCTGTAAAATTATGGAAAATCATATAGTCATCTTAGAGAGACTTCAGTTCATAGGGAGGGAGTGAAAGAAAATTTGAGCTCTCAAGATGGAAATGTGTGACTTCAATAGCAAATAAATAACTTTGTCTTGTTTGTTTGGCACCTGAAGAACCCCCAATGGCAACATGTGAGAAGCCCTCCATAAAGGATCTGTTTTGTTTCCTTTCCAGTGTTCATGAGACCACAGAGGAATTTGGAATCCATAGATCCTCAGTTTACAATTCGGAGGAAAATGGAACAAATGAGAGAAGAGAAGGAGCTCGTGGAGCAACTCCGGGAGGTAAGTGAAGAGGCTCTGACGTGAGGATTCAGGACTGTGGGTATTTCGGTGAGCAGCTATGTGTTATGACTTATCTTGGGTGTAGAATGTTCCAGGTCGCAGGCCCTGAGATTGTAGGTGTAGAGATGAACAAGATCTTAGCATGCAAAGTATTTAATCTACCTCCCCACCACCATTGTGCAGATGTGACATTTGCTGATGCCCTGAGACAGTTAAGAGGAAGCAAAAATATTGAATGGAAGGCATGGGAAAATGAGAGGAGAAAACAGCAACTGGAAAAGTAGAAAAAGTGGATTCCAACAGTGACCCACACCTTTCCCCCTATCCTAGGTCATTTTCACAAAAAGTATAGATTCATCACATTTGCAAAGCAAGGAAAAATCATATTATTGTCCTAGAGCCTCCAGTCTTGAGGGAGGAGGAAATAAAAGAAAATGTAAACTTTCACAATATAGTATCATAAAAGTCACGACAGTTTATCTTCCTTTATACCAAAAACCATTCAAGTTTTTATACTGATTCACTTCATCAATGATAGATTCACTGAGTGATGAGAGTGTAAACTGGTGCTGTACGAAATGCAGTCCCTGCATAATCATGTTGGGGGAGATAAAATAGAAAACAGCCAAATGAAATGTGACAAAGAAGTGTGTGATAAATTGTGGTATGGACAGGGAACAGAAGGTGGTTAGAGGACAGACAGAAAGATGCTGCCAGGGCAGAGTAACTAATTACTTCATAGAGGAGAGGAGAATTAAACTGGGCAAAGCTTTGAAAATGACAACTTAGTGTCCATCCTAGGTCAAATAGATCTCTGGTATCATTTATGTAGCTTGCCTTATTTATTTATTTTTTTGAAGCTTTCTATCTTAGAATCGATGCTAAATATCAGTTCCCAAGGCAGAAGAGGTGTATAATTGGAAATCTGTTACCCTAAAAACTGCATTTCCCAGGAGCCCACTGACTTCCTCTCGTTAAGTACTTCCTGTAGACAGGAGGATATATTGAGTGGAGTTCCTGGTCTCTTTCTCTCTCTTTGTTTCTTGGGTTGCAACTGTGGTGGTAAGTAGGCTTTTTGAACAGATAGATTAGCCAGGGGCATGTGGTTTTTATTTTGTTACCTTTTTATTTCTTTACTTCTAATGATCATTAATAAATCTCTTAAAATATAATATTTTAAAATTTTTTATTTTTACAGAGGACTAAAGGATAGTCAAGGGGTTAAATGGCTTGCCCAGAGTCACACAGCTAGGACATGTATAAGACCAGAACTGAACCCAAGACCTCTCATCCAGGCCTGGTTCTCTATCCACTGAACCACCTACTACCTGCCTTTATGATTTGTTTTAAAATAAAAATATGTTGAGATTTATTTTTGTTTAATTTTTTGCCTTTTCAAGTCTTGATTTCATTAGACTGAAATGGAGGTGATGGAAATCAGGAACATGCATTCCAGTATGAGCAAAAACCTAGAGAGAGGAAAATATAAGTTAAGGCTTCTTCACTGTAGAGAACCAGTTTCAGAGCATTACTTGGGGAAATTTGGGAAACAGCTCTTTTCATTCCCAAACTGCAAAGAAGGATGTATAGGAAGAGGCCAAAGGAATTGGGGTTATCTTCACTGGACAAATAAGTTACACTTAAGTAATTCTCTTCAAGAACAGAAAAGTTCATTATATAAAAGTAGTCACTGGGCTTAGCTCATTGAGAAGAGAAAAAGAAAAATTTCCAGGCAGGAGCTTATTTAGACACTAACATGGATTTTTGAAAGGGAAAGGGCCAAAATAAACTCCAGGCTCTCATCTGTCTGACATGGCAAGTTTGGGCTTTGGCATGAGGGCAGATGAAGGAGCTGTTTTCCACCTTTGATTCACTCTCTAATCACTGCTGTTTGTAAGAACCTTCATTTGGCCCAAACTGTAAGGTTCTTTGAATTAGAGGTCAAGTGGGAATCTAAGCCCTGTCTGGTTTCCCTTTTGATTGCAGTGGGAAATGTAGTGATGCGCACCAGACAGCCTTCTGAGTTGGGCCCTTCAAACAAGAGTATGTGGTTAATTTCAAGTCTATGACTTGTTGATTGTTAAATAAAGATAAATTCTTCCTTTGCCCTTCGAAATTAGAAACTTAAGAGACCATTTGGGCCTGTCTTCATGACTGAAGGAATGGCCTGTCCAAACACTGTACAAGTTTTTTTCTTTGAGATTAAGTAAGAAATGTAGTCTTTTGATTATTGTTTATAATTTTTAATGATATGAATATTTTAAACCTTTAAAATGTTGGTATTAATATTAATTATTATTAAAAATAAGTAAATAAAATAAAAATTAATAATTTAAAAAACCTAAAATGTTAAACATTTTCATGTTTTTGCTCAGAATAAAATTTGTGTAGAAATATTTAAATACCTCAATTCTACATATTTCCCCTTCCAACTCCTTGTTAATGTGACTTTTAAAAGTAATTAACAATAACAACACATTTTTCTCAACAGAGCATTGAGATGAGACTAAAGGTCAGCTTACATGAAGACCTAGGAGCAGCTCTGATGGATGGCGTGGTCCTCTGTCACCTTGTTAATCATATCCGTCCGCGATCTGTAGCAAGTATTCATGTCCCCTCACCAGCAGTGGTAAGTATAAAATTTTAACCAGCATGAGCTCACTTCAGTATTATTTAATAAAGCATGCCATGGCCAACTTTCTGATTGCTCTCTTAGTTCAGCAGTCAATAAACATTTAAAATTATTGACGTCCTAACATGCAAGACAGTCAGAGTATACAAAGAGAGGCAAACAATAGTTTCTACTCTCATGGAGCTCACAGACTAATGAAAGAAAACATCCAAATAGCTGTACATAAACAGAATATATCCAGGATAAATTAAGGTCAGTCTCAGAGGAGTGGCACCAAGAATAAGAAAGACTGGGAAAGATTTCTCAGAGGAAGCCAGAAAAAACAGAAGGTAGAGATGAGGAAAGAGAGCATTCCAGGTATAGGGTTCAGCTAGAGAAAATGTCCAGAGCTGAGATGGTATGTCTTGTTTGAGAAAATAAAGGAAACCAGAATACCTGGAGGAGGCAACTGGGTAGCTCAGTGTCCAGAGAGTCAGGCCTAGAGACAGGAGGTCCTGCTTTCAAATATGGCTTCAGATACTTCATAGCTGTGTGACTCTGGGCAAGTCACTTAATCCCCATTGCCTAGCCCTTACCACTCTTATACCTTGGAACCAATACAATAGTGTTGGTTCTAAGACAGAAAGTAAAGTTTAAAAAAAAAAGAGCACATAGAAGGAAATAGGATGTAAGAAGCCTGGAAAGGTAAGAAGGGATCAGATTATGAAAGTCTTTTAAAAATCCAAGAAAAGAATTTGGTATTTGAGATAATTGGGAGCCACTGGAGTAATTTATTGAATAAAAGACAGTAGGGTAAGACCTGTATTATAGGAAGATCGTTTTGGCATCTGAATGGAAGATTGACTTTAGTTGGGAGAGACTTGAAGCATGAAGACCCACCAGCAGACTTTCGCAATAATTCAAGCATTGAGTGGTAAAGGTCTAGCTCCAGGAAAATAGGAATAAAAAAAAAAAGAGTCTGTTCTCAGGGAACTTACTTTCTATTGGGGAGATACAACAGATATACAGACAAATAAATACAAGTTAATTTGAGAAGAAAGAGAATGCCATCAAATGAAGGTTTCGCAGCAGCATCTACCCTGAGCCTCAAAGGAAAATACGGATTCCAAAAAAACAGGAAGATACAGGGAACAAAATTTGTAGGCACGGAAGACACCTATAAATGCCTAAAGGCAAGAAAAGGAATTAACTAGCTCATATTCCAGTTTAGCTGAAAAACAGAGTCCTGAAGGGAAATGATGTGAAATCTGGAAAGGCTAGAAAGGTAGGTCGGGACAAGATTGTGGAAGACTTTAAATTTCAGGCTAGTTTGGGTATTTTATCCTAGAAGTATCCAGGAATCACTGAAGATCTGAGCTTTTAGTGATGGTAGATATAACAGAATTTGGTTACTGATTAGATAATGAGGGCTGAAGAAGAAGGAATGGATGTGGTTAACTTTAAGGCTATGATCTGGGTTAACTGCCCCCCCAATGAAAAAATAGGAGTGTGGAGGAGTAGATACATTTATTAGGAGAGAAGACAAGGTCTGGTCTGTTTGGGATATTTCAAGATGAAGAGGCTAATGGGACATCCAGGTAGAAATGCCATACTACAGTTCTGTAGATAAATTAAGACCTTAGAACTGAAGTTTTAGCACCTGAAATGTGGCCAAGATTTTTCCCTCCATTTCATTTTGTGTAATTATTAGCATTAATGAATGATAACACAGTAAAATGGGTTGTAATAGTATTTATATGCACCCACTTTGTGCCAAGGCTTAGGGATACAAATAGAAGAACAAGAAGGCCTCTGACTTCAGAGAGTTCTCATCTAATTAGAGGAATGATAGGAGGTTTTAGCTAGAAGTCATATGAAAATACACAGAGATCTCCAGCCCTCACCCTATAACCTTCCACTGACCCCTGCTACTAGGTGTCAGGGACTATTCCTAGGCTTCCATTCTTAGGACCCTTCTAAGTGCCTTCATCCCTTCTTCTCTGAGGAGTTTAGATCTCTTCTTTTTCTAAGTCATCTGTCTCTGCCATCAGACTATATACTGTATGCCTTACTACCAGGGTCCCTTCCCCTAAAAGCATTTTTCTTATGTATAAGAATTCCTAATTCTGGATCTAGTAATAGAAAGAGATATAAACTTTAGACAAGAGTTGGTTCCTTTCCCTGTGAGTTTATAGGCTGTGGACATAGTGCTCTTTTTTCTAATCCCAACTCATCCACAAATTTGATAATGCCATCTGTATCTTGTTTCTAGTAGTTGTTTAAAATATTGAACAAAGCAAAATATAACCCATTCCACATGTTCATTGATTTGTTTTTAATGTTTAATTTTTTAAAACTTTATGACATAGCCTATGTCTTATTAATGCAATGATTTTAAAATACAAATAAGGTCCATATTATATCTTAGATACAACTTTTTTTTCTAAATATACTCTCACTTTATTCTCCATCATAGTAATATCAGTGGCAATCCTACTCCATTAAAGCGGTGCATTTGAAATACTTTTTTAAAAGTATGATATGATGTAATATATTTTCACCATTTTTCTTTGCTAATGTGATTCAAAACCTGAATTTTAATTTCAAGTACTGCCATTTGCATAGCAATAAATTAAATTGAAGCAAATGTATCCTAGAATAGCCTAATTTTTTCAAAATTAAATCCATTCCTCCCATTTTCTTTTTTTTTTTAACCCTTACCTTCCATCTTGGAATCAATACTGTGTATTGGTTCCAGGGTAGAAGAGTGGTAAGTGCTAGGTAATGGGGGTTAAGTCACTTTCCCAGGGTCACAGCTGGGAAGTGTCTGAGGTCATATTTGAACCCAGGACCTCCCATCTCTAGGCCTGGCTCTTAATCCACTGAGCCACCCAGCTGCCCCCTTCCCATTTTCCATTGATATTTTCATTCCCTTATGTGTGAGAGAGAGAGAGATTGAGATTGAGAGAGAGAGAGAGAGAGAGAGAGAGAGAGAGAGAGAGAGAGAGAGAGAGAGAGAGAGATTGAGAGATTGAGAGATTTATCTTGCCCAGGCTGGAAGTACAGCAACCACTCATACCCAATGCCATTATTGATTATCATAAAAACTGTGACCTGCTTCACTTCTGGCCTGGGTTGATTCACTTCTCCTCCTTAGTTCACATGGTGTCCCTCCAGAGTCCAGGACTCACTATATTAGTATCAGATTTAGTGTAGACCTGCTTAACTGACCTCATTACATACAATTAACTCAAAACATCCAAGCAGTTCACCAGCTTCAGCCTCCTGGTTTATTTATTTCCAATAATAAAAATATATATGGTACCTCCAGGTTTACAAAATGCTGTAGAAGTTTTATTTTATTGATGCTTCTTTTATAGACATGCCAACTGAGGTTCAGAGGGGTTGAGGGACTTGCTCAGTCTCATTGCTACTTTTAAGCGATTTGAGTTCATTTTGGCTACGGCAGTCCTCCAAATTTCTGAGGTCTGTAATATGGAAGAGGGATTAGACACATTCTACTAGGAACAAAGAAGAAAGAAGTGCTTACTCTTGAAAAAAAGGAGGAAGTTGCTAACAATTAGGAGAATCTCAAAATGGAATGGTCTGCTTTGGATGCAGAAGGTTCCACATTACTTAAGGACTTTAGAAAAAGGTGAGGAGTCCCCTTGCCAGAGATGAGAATTAGGCTTAGGGACTCTCTGGTGTCCCTTCCAGCCCTGTAATTCTGGGTGTGTGGACAGAGTTTGCCTCTTACAGGTTCTGGCAAAATGACATCAAACTCTGCTGTCACCTGTCAGATGACTACACTTTTCTTCCAGGCATGTTGTAATCACATGTAGCAACTTCCTATTTATGGAATAAAAACAGAGCAGAACAGAACTTGGAAAATAAGTTTTTAGAATCCCATTGAAGGCCCTGCTTTGAGGAATAGTCTGCCTTATCAAACTACTTCCTGATATTGGAATAATTTGATTAAAACCCCCAAACTAAATTGTTCTATGGCCTTCTTCTTGCTTTACTAGCCACATGAAGACCCCCAATAATACCTTATATAAACATACATATAAAATAGGTGCATGTAGATATGTGTGTGGTGTGTATGTTATTTGGTTTAGAACTTTAAAACATGGAATTAGGAGTGTCATTCTTTTCCAAAGAGCAGCATTAAACCTGAAATCTAACATTAAAACATAATAATATGGGCATTTTTTAAAAAAAGGGCATTTAAAACTTTCTAATTACAACTGAAAATGCCACGTCTGGAATATGCCTGCTGTTCATGTCTTGTGTTACCCTCAAACCAGTTTTGAGTGATTCTGGGTTTAGTAAAGAATTTCCCACAACTCTTAATACTGTTTACTTTTATGTAGCTTGTATAATTAAGCCATAGGCTTTGATGGGAAGTAGCTTAGTTGGCATGTAAAATTTAGCCTGTAATATGTTCGGGCTGTTTTTTTTTTCCCTTAATAACACATTATTTCTACATTTGCAGCCCAAACTCAGCATGGCCAAATGCAGAAGAAATGTAGAAAACTTTCTGGATGCATGCCGAAAATTAGGAGTTCCAGAGGTAATTCTTAACTTGGTCCAAAAGACCATCAGTTTGTTTAGTGTATCCATTTCACAGTTGAAAACATAATATTTATAAAAACAGGCTCCTTGTAGAATCATTTTCCAGTTTGAAGCTTTCTAGAAGAATAACACTGAGTTTGTAGGATAAAACTTTATGAAGAAATACCATTAAAAACGTCTTTTGGGAATGTTACTCATTTTAGAATGAAGGTGAAGAAAATTGTTCCTATACGTTTTTCAAAGAAAACATAGACTTCTAAACTTGAGGGAAAAGGGAAGAAATGCTTTAAGTGAGTTTATTGTCCAATTCCATAAGCATAAATTGAGATATCATTGTTTTTCTGAAATGAACCACAATTGGTTTTCCCAAGGGAGGATCATTAGAAGAAAGGAAATTTTACTGATTTCCCCAGGTTCACAAGCAATGTAAATTGGCCTCTGGAATTGGGTTTTCTAGGGATGCATAGGTTGGAGATGTATAAAGTTTAGAAATAGACGAAATTGGAGGGAACCTGGATGAGGCTACTTTCTATTCCTCCTCCCCCAGCCATTCAGCACCTCCCCGCTTGTCAGATTTCTAGACAGTTCTTGGTGTATTGCTTTTCAGATGCAAATTGGGAAGAGTTTAATATGGGGCAGCACAAAGTGATTCTGCATAACACCTAGAATCAAGGAGAAAAAAGAAGAGAAAGAATCAGGGAGTTGGTGATGGGAGGTAGATAATGTGGAAAGGCATACAGTATTGTACCCTGTGGATCTTATCCTCACCTCTGGAGGTTCTAAACACAGGTTCTAAAGGTCCAGCACACAATTCAGTTCTTAAGTGTCTGCCCACAATGTAACTGTGCCCAACAGTGGGAGTCTATTGCTAAATTTGTTCAGCTGTTTAATGCTACCTGTATTTTGAAGAAAAGAAAAGGACTAGCAAAACAGCCCAGGGAGACTCTTAAATTTTTAAGAAGCCTGTAATTTCTTTGAATTAGGTTATAATCTTTACATTATGACCTAGATTTTGACCTCCTTTGATCTGAATATGAATATCTAACAATCAATTTAATGAAATGTATCAGCATATGGATAGGGGTGTATATGTACACAGTGTAATTATTGCATATACAATATACACTCATGGTTTTGAATGTGTGGGAATATACACATATCCATTAAGATGATTCTGTTATGGGCTTGCAAGGTTTCCCATAAGAGAATCAGAGCTGCTTGAAAACCTTATTTGAATGTCATATCCTCTTGCCTGTGCTTGAAAGCTCTGCTGGTCAGTGCCCTAAGCTGCTGTGATTTTGCTGCATTTTATCATTTGTTCAGCACACCCTAGTGCAAACTGAAATGGAAACAAGTGCCTGTAGTTATTTATTTTGGAGGAGGAGTAACTGTGTTTTCCCTTTAAAAAAAAAAAAGGAAAAACTCAGTCCAGTTCCACAAAAAGGCACAATGGAGTTTGCTAACATTTCTGAAAACTCAAGCACTCGAAGTGAGTTCTCTTAACTTTCAGGGTGTAGTGCATTAAAAGAAACTGGGGACCCTTCTGGTCAATTTACCCACTTTGTTATACTCAGGAGGAACCATATATAAGCTGATCCAAGGACTGGTTTTGTGTTTACTTATAATATGCTGAGGAAAACTAAGTGGTTTTTCACAGAAAGCTACACATAATATATTATTGCCTCTGTTTTTGATATGTATTTAAATACTTGTGGGTTATGTAGTGATGCCCTTTTCTTAATGAGCACAGGAATGTCTGGAGAGGAAAAAAGCAAGTGCTACATAGCAGAACACACAGTGTTCCTTCACAGATCATGCTTTGTATCCTAGAGAATGAATGAGAAGAATTTTTTTTAATGGAAGATCTTATGCCTATGTAACGGGCAAATGACTTAATTTCCCAAGCCCTCAGTTTCCTCATCTATAAATTAAGGGTGTTGGACTAGATGTCATGTAAAGGCCCATGAAATTCTAATTCTATGATCTTCAGTGACCAGACAGATAATCAGATAGCTCCAGATGATCTTCCTCCCCCTATAGTTATAGCTTGTCCATTATCAAAAGAGGGCACCATCTGGAGAGGATACATACCAAGATAGCATTTGTAATATTTACTATAAGGATATGTTTATTGCATTTGGTATAAACAAAAACTATATCCATGATCACTCCAGAAATATATTATGTAAAAAGGCTGGTGTCATTCCTCTGCACACCATAATCTTCCTTTGTATCAGAAATATGTATTTTTTTCTTGTTTTAGTGTGAATAAATAACTGTCCATTATTTCTCTTGGGAACTATAATTAAACCTCTCTTGCTGATATACCAATTTTCCATGTGCATATATGGATGAACACCAAAATTCCTGTATTTTTTATAAATAATTATAATTTGACATTTAGAATAATCTTTCCAGATAGTGAAAAGTTAGAGTATCTTTATATACCCAAAACTGTGTTAATTCCATTGGCCTCTATAAGAAACCATGCTAGGATACCCATAAGTTATAAATAGAACAGTTCAATCTAATTTCTCTGTAGTCACTGGCCTGTTCATTAACTTAGACACAAGAGTTTCTTTATACAATTATGGATATAAATGTACTTGAAAATAGAACTCTGCTACATTTTGGCATACTTTTTGTGGTTAAGTCTCCCTATCGTAGTAAGAGATGTAGCCTGGAAGAGGGTAAGGAACCAGCCTCAAAATCAAGAAGAAATCTCTTAAGACCTGCTGACTATAGAAGACATGACAAGACTCTTAAGCTCTCATTGTCCCCAAACGACACTTTAGGACCCTAAGTTCTAGGATATTGGCTCATCCGCTCTGGTAGAGGGTCCCACTGAAAGTTTCCAATCCCAATGAGATCCAATCCAGACCAGCAGTGAAAAAACTTGCCAAAAGCTTCTTCTTTCTAAGTTCTCAGCTATATAGCTATTTTGGGTTTGAGAGGCTGGAGAGAGGTTTATGTGACAAAATTCAGCAGCTGGAACTACTCTAGGGTGGCTGGAATGTCCATCCAGGAAATGCTCAGGATGTGCAAAACAACAACTGGGGGCATTGAAGAAGGAATAGAGGCAGGCCAGTGTGTGTAATGCTACACGAGGGCATTTTTAACAGAGTATTTAAAATAAGCCTGGGGAGACTGCTTCTGCCTTTGGTGTATAGTTCATAAATTTATCATGGTCGATTTAAATTGTTACAGTTCAGATTACACCCATCTGAGAAGCACAATTAATTCACAGACCAAGAGAATATGTGGAAAAGTGAAATAAAGAGAATTTTCATCTTTTCACATTCAGTTTGCATAAAGGCTGGCTTCACATTGTTGAAAGTGAAACCATGGGGCATTGCAGAGAGGGCAGAAAAGAGAGACCTGGGAACCTTTGGGGAAAAGGAATTGCAAGAAGCTGGTATTCATATTCTGGAATGTAATATGGAAGGGTACAAGATAGGATAGAACCTAAGCCATTGGGAGATCGGAAAAAATGGGCATGGTTTTATATTGGTGTATAGGTAACTTCACAAACATTTATTTCCTTTAATCTCAGAATTTTTTTTTCAATTTGGGGTCTTTTTCTCTAAATGACATGGCAAATGAGTTGTTAGTGGAGAAAAGTGAAGTATGGCATTGTGCTAGAGACGTAAGGCACACTGTATATTTCTAATATTTTAGTTTGTCCGTTGAAACCCAAAAGTATATAAAGGGAGTAGGGCACAGGCTTGGCACATAAGATGATCTATTGGAAAGATTGTTTATTGTCTTAGGAAGTAAATCCCGAGTTCTAGACCCATTTTTGCTATTGACTTGCTAACTGGTTTACATTGAATGTTATTTCAAGTGTAGGTTTGTAACTAAGGAATAATGTTCAAAATTGACCAAATAAATCAAATTTAAAAAAAAATTAAGTCTAGGCCTCAGTGTCCTTATCTATAAAATGAAGGAGGTTAGACTAGAAAATGACCTGTTTTCTTTCCATTCTGATATTCCATGAATAATAAAATCAAATCCTGTAGGGCCATAAGGACAAACGTTGTCTTCACATTCCCATTCATTTTTTCATGCTAAAGGGCCACAAGGTAGACTTCCCCACAGTCGTGGCCTCTGCCATTTGTGTGACCTCAGACCTGGAATGTGTTTGCCAAGACTGTGATCAAATTGGGGCCATTTACCCTGTGGATTTTGCCTAGAGGACAAGGGTCAGTTCATATTCTGAGACCAAAAGATGGTTGATGGGTTTTCCCTCACCCAAGATTTTGGTCCTGCTTAGTGTGTTTTCAAAAGAAACTTCATACTGCATCAATGCAGACAAGGCACACTATACATTTCTAATATTTTAGTTTGTCACTTGACTGCCTTTCCCTTTTGCTTAAGAAAGAATGGGCATACCATGCCTTTGATAAGAGTTCGTGGCTCTTAGAACTCATTAAAACATTGTTCCTCTCACCATATACTTTCACTTATATGATGCATCCAAAAAAGCTGGATAAAGTAACTTTGGGTTCTTGAGGAAGATTTATTTCTCAAAGGATACGTGAGCAGACCATTCCCATAGTCTAGAAAAACCAAGACCTAGATCTAGCTTCTTTTATTACATTTTGACATTTTTATTTATAATTTATGATATAAATTACATTTAATAACTGTTATAACATTTTATTAAATGCATAATTTTGCCTTGACCAATGCTGTTTTTGCAATGATGCCATTATTACATTGTACCCAAACGCCACCATAAAATTGTCACAAAACCCTAACCGTAATGTCAGTAGAGCAACAATAACAATAGCGCTTGTTTTCTTTTGAGGCATGCTTATTGTGTTTACATGAACCTGACTGCCTCTATAATATTTTTACCAAACATCATGTTTTTGCTGAACCAGTCACAAAGCTAGATCGAGGCTTTTCTATTACCTATTCTTAAGAAAGAAAGAAAAAAGATACAGAATTGTGAAAAATCAATTTATCCATCTAGGTAGAAAGCCTTTCCCCCATATTATCAGGAAATTAGGGAGCAGGAGTACTAGTCAAATTCCTGATCAGTGTATCAGAGATTATTTCAAGATATTAGCTTTTACCAGTCACCAGAGAGCTACAAAAAAAGCCAATTAATCTCTTTGTGCTAGAGTCTTCATCTATAAAATGGCAGTGATAATAACCTCACAGAGGTGTTGCTTGAGAGGCAATAACTATGAATGTGCTTCCTAAGAAAATAATTCATTGTGATTTACATGTGATTCCAAATCATCTCTATTCATCCTTAAGTGGAAACACTTAATTTTTAGTTACCCCCATTACCCAGACTAGATTAATTTGTGTGCTGATGTTGAATGATTACAGTATCAGATACCAAGAGCAATAGACCAGAAGCATTTTCCATCATATCAAAATCATTTTCTTATTTCACAAATTGCTCATCTTCAAAGCACCTGTGGTACCTTTTGAAAGCAAAATATTTTTGCTATTTCCAGAAATATTCCTTATATATAATAAGTGTCCTTGCTTGGAGCAATAGGTTTGGTTTAGGGACAGTTTTGGTCAGTGATCTTTTAGCTTCAAAATATTTCAGGGGCAGCAGAAATCACATTTGTAAATAAAATAGCCAGCCTACTTTCACCATCATCAGCTGTCAATTTAAATGCTTAGATAAAATCTGAAAAAAGAATTTTTTTTCTGTTAAGCTTTAAATTTTTCCACCTGATTTCTCTATATTTTCATTATGAGAATTTTAAGTGAAGAAATTAACTCATAAGTACATAATCATTCATATATGTTTTTATGTCAGATAGACATAGTCACCTTTTAGAACTGAGGTTTTGGGTATACTCCCGTATCTCAAAAAGACCACCAAAATTTGGCATTATCATTAAACCTTTGGAGGCTAATTCTAATTTGTTCCCTTTAAGGAAAATCCACTTGGGTCTTTTGCAAATAGGATTAATTATACTGAAATTATACTCCCATCACACCTATTTATATACTGGCCCTAGAACAATCATTTAACCTCTCAGAGGTGGTGATTTTGTTTTTAATAACATAGAAATTAACTTGCCTCCTTCTCTTCCTTCCTTCCAGGAATCTGGGTGGACTCACTACAACTTTAAAATGCCTTACAATCATTATAATATGATATAAATGTGAGGTGCAGTGTTCTGTTTTAACAGTTTTGTTCAGTTTAGCTTTTTAAAAGGAAAGAAAATATAACATTTTAAATTTCTGTCATTAAGGCTGCTGTTTTAAAAAGCACAAAGATCAGGAAATCCCAATTTCTGCAGTGCCCCATCCATTTATTATAATATCTTGATCATACGCCTTTGGCCATGTGACAGGCATCATACAGAGGCTTCGATTGCTATGGTAACCCAAATTGACTTTTTCTATGAGGTGTTGCTAAACTAAGAGTGCTGTACACTCACATGTATCTTTGATTCTGCTGAACTAGCTTCTTTTCTAATAGCTATTTTTGTTTCCTTTAAAGTAATTGGGAAAAAAAAAACAGTATGCTTAATTGGGCTATAATAAGTGATCAGATAGAGGGTTATTTTTAAATTGTTATTTATTTATTTTTTAATTAAATCAACTTAAAATATTTTCCATGGTTACATGATTCGTATTCTTTCCCTCCTTAGAGGGTTATTTTTTTAGTTATAAATATACAAATTTTTATAGTTACAAATATACAAAAATTGCTTAACAGGTAGATTGATCACTGCACATCATAGGATGCATTTTGAATGAGGAATTTGCTGTTTAATTTGCTGTTACCTTATCAGAAATAAACTTGAGAAATCCTACATATTGAATTGCCTTGTAAAAAACTTTATTTCTCTTTCACACCCACTAGAGGGCATGCACAAAACATTTTTCTGAGCTAGTTCACTAGGAAATGCTTCTATCTCTTGAGTGAGTGAATGATTGCCTTTATTATATAGCCAACACACATATACGTCACATTTCAGTTTGCAGATGTGGACTTTCTTCTTTGCTTATGCCCATATTTTTCTCAAATTTAACTGGCTACGCCCAATATTGCAATAGAAAATGCTTTTGGCATGTCCTTGTTTTATGTGTCTCCTTCTCCTAATCCCTGGTCAGCAGATTTCTGCTTACCCCCTCCCTCTGTGAAATGAAAGCTATAAGCAGCTGCTTTTCTTCATGGGACACTCTCAAAGTGCTAGTTTGTTTTCATATGGTTACTTCTGTTTCCAGTGAGAAAAGATAATGATTGTCTCCCTTCTATATCCTAATCAAACTAGATTCAGCATGCTTTCCTGACTTGAGTTTTTGGTTATACTGCTTAAAAATCTCTTATTAACGTGTATCTTCCATAATTTACAAAACCTCGGCAAGTTTTTCAGCACAGTTGTTAAGCTTTCTGTGATTTGCATCTGTTAGCCATTGAGGCTTAAAAAAAAAAGACAGCTTTGTAACAAAGTATTTTCTAAAATTCATGGATCATGAATTTTGAAGGCTTTGCATCGTTTATAAAGAAAATTCCTCATTGAAATATTGGTGTCATTTTGGTCCTCTTCCACTGCAAAAGACAGCAACCACTCTACTTTCTTACTGAGCCTTTGAGAATCAGAATTCAAATCTTGCCTCTGATGCATAGGACCTGTGTGATCCTGAACATGTCATTTATATGCTCAGGGTCCCAAGCAAGTGTCTTAAGAGATCTACCTTGGTAGAGGAATTTTGTCATGGGGACTTCCCTATACTGATGAAATAATATTTTTTTTGGACCAAAGGAAAACAACTTAAATTTGTTTTCATTTTTGGTCTTGAGTAAATGATGTCTCTAGAACTCATTTTCCCTAATATTCTCTGAAAATTTTCAGTAACCCAAGAGTGAAAAAAAAAGAGAGAGGATAGTCATTCAGATGGGAATAATTGATATTTCTCAAAGGCTGGTGATATTCAATTCAGGGTTTGAATGAGATAAAGAAATTCAGACTTTAAACAGTATATTTCTTATTTTACTAAGAAGGTTGAGCTGAAAAATTTCCAAGCCCTGGTTAACCCCAGCTACCTCCATCATTACCAGCCAGACAAAATGCTCCGGGTCAGTAACAGAGTATTTGCTGTTTGCTGGCTTTGTCCAGAACCACTCTGCTTGACTTTTTGGTACAATAAGAGTGAGTATAAAAAACAACTTGCTCTCCTAGTTTGCATAAAATAAATTCTGGCATTTTTTTTCTTCTCTCTTGTTATACAAAGTTTTTAGAAGGAAAGGTTTTTGCCTGGAAATTTAAGGAAAGGCTTATAATTCCAAGCTGTGTGACTAGCAACCAAGAATATTGCACTTCTTTCCTGTTGTTACCTCTTTGTATTTTTAATTTTATTCACTCTCTTTCTGTTCTACTGGCTGCCCTTCGGGATAGGCTGACCTCTGCTCTCCGTATGACATCCTGCACTTGGATTTTCGTCACATTCGAAAGACTGTTGACACTCTGCTGGCACATGGGGAGAAACCCCCACAATCAACTTCTGCCCTTCGCTCCAGGGACCTTATAGGCTTCTGTCTTGTCCACATTTTCTTTGTAGTGTTGATGTATATCACTTATCGCTGGAATGCTCTGTCAGCATAATCTGTTTACTCACATGTGCATTCAAACATTCTGCTTTATCTGACTTTTTTCAGGTACTTTTCACTTCTTCCTTTGCACTGCAGACTTCTACTCCTGCCATCTTTTCAATAGTCTTAGAAGCTTGGGCCAAGATATTTTCACATTAAGTTTTCAGGACAGAACTTCTAAATCATAAATGCCATTAAAGGTCTCTCTTTTTTTCCTCTATGCATTATATCACATTTGGTTTACTGAGTCTATGGGATATCAGTAGTATAGCTGTCACAAGTTTTTTTTTCTGATTTATTGCTTAATGCTTGAATCTATACCTGAATAGGAAAAAATAAGGATTCAGTTTAAAAAAAAAAGAAAGGAAAGAAAGGAGCTGAGATGATTCTTTATATGGACATTTTTCTTTCGGGTTAGTAGTAAAGAAGGACCAGAGTACAGAGTTAGGAAGATGAGGGCTATTTTTGGTGTTGCTGCCATTTAGAGATGGAAAATCAAGGCGTCAGTCCAAAGCAGTCCTAAAGTTCTTCAAGAATGAAGAACACTGATTGACCTGTTTTTAAAAGCCTACCCAAGGAATTACTCTATTTCTGGGAATTCATCTGGATTCTTCTCTAGATTGGAGCGATGTTTAGACCAATTTGCCCATGTGCAAACCAATATGTGGTCACGGTGGTCAAGGAAAGACCCTTCAATAGAAAAGCTCTGGGGAAGTGGAATTAGTCATTAAAAGAGTAAATGGTGGATTTGCTGGCACAGTAACTTCTGTACATTTCCATCCCTCCTTTCTTATTAAGCTTGTCTTAAGACCTTTGACAGCTATTAATACAAAGCCATTGTGGGGAGGAGGGATTGGCAGAGAAGGGGGACCGTGTTATTTCTAAATAACATTTTACACACATGTAATTGATGGTTTTGTATTTGAGAGCTTCACTTAACAATTAATTAGGATAGAAAAAAGTGGGTTCTAAATTCTGCAGGTTCAGAATATGACCCATTTAGAACATTCTTAGTCGTGCGTTTTTAGTATAATTCCAGGATATAATAAGATTAATAGAAGAAAGAAGACCTTTCCATATTGGGGTACTCCTTAAACCTGTGAATTCTAATTAATATGCACTAACAAATCACTTAAAACCTTGACTAGATTTAGAGGATGTTGCCTCAAGTACAGGGTCCATGGAGACAAAGTGATTAAAGAAAAACAAAATGTATTCCACGCCTAGCCAAAATTCTGAGAATGTCTTACCTTCTCATGAAAGCATGCCATATTATATAAAAACAAGGAAATTAAATCCTATTGATTTAAATTCCATTTCTACATGTGGCCTGTCACTGTTATTTTATTTTAATACTAGAGTTGTCATTTCTTTCCTAGATTTAAAAGAGATGACAGTTATTCTCTACTAATATGAACTCCTAAGCTTACCAAAAAATAACCAATTTTCATATGGAGTTTCCAGGAAGACATATTTTCCCCCAAATATTTCTGTGAACCCTGCTAGGCAAGTACCCAATGATAATAATTCAAAGAAGAGATTTATGCAGCTTTCTTGCCTCCCAGTATGATCTAACTCAGATTGTATTACATAGGGAAATGGTTAATTTTCTGTTAGAAAAGGATACTATTACTGCGTTGTCTTATCATCTTTTTGGCAAGGCTTCCCCTTCCTCTCCCAAAAAGTAAGTGCTGATTACAAAGCCACAGGTTTTTATAAAGTTATGTTTTCTACTTGAACAGCACAACCAGTAGGCACACCAGATTGTATTAGCTTGTAACCCAATTCTGTTCAGCACCTAGCACAGAATTATTAGCCTTCAAGTGCTTAATAAATGCTTTTCTGAATGATATTTAAGAGTTTTTATTGGTATATTGATAGCTTTGCACAAATGTACCCAGGGCAACTCTCAGTGGTTCTAACAATTTAATATTCTGAAGCCACACAGTGCCTCATCCATCACTCCCATGAAAGAGAAGGTATGTTGATGCTCCTCTCTGCGGTTCTGATGGATGGTGGTTTTTCAGGAGTGATATAGTATGTCGTAGAGGAAACTTAACATCATATCCCCTTAGGTCAGGAAATGGAACTAACTCCTTTGTCCATCTCTAGTCAATATTCTAAAACCTTTTCATTTTCTCTCTAGGGCTGCCTCTCTCTAATTCATGTCTACCATTTAACCATTTTGAAAGGTACATGCACAGAGCTTACTGTCCTATTGAGTGTGAAAGCTTTTCTGAGATTTGGTGGCTTTGTTTTTTAAAATTTCGTTTTATAGCAGAGGAACCACTTTCTAACTCCAACCCTTTTAATGCCTCCATTTTTTTTCTTCTTATAGCACCAGAGCCTATGAAGTCATAAGCTCTTTTCTTACCTGTATGTTTAGCCTTTTTTATACTATATTTGCTAAGATGTACCCTTTTAGTGACAGTGTTTATAAAGGCTGTAATTGTGACTCTCAGTTCACCATCATTCATGAGTCCTCAGAGAGACAGAAATGGACTCTTATTCACTTTTACCTTGCAAACTTCCAGCACTAAAGGTGCCCCAAAAAGTATGTTTTTGTCTGGAGATATAGTATGGACTAGGAATCATTCTCTTCCAACATTTGACTCAGGTAAGACAACTCAATAGAAATGATAGTGATATATTTTGATGAGGTAAGGAATTTTCACATGTAGTTTATAGTTGATTGTAATAAGAGAATGGAATTCAGCAAATTTCAGCTTGAATTGTCTTTCTATAACCTTTCTAGATCTTGCTCAAACCCAAGAAAACTCATTACAAAGGCTAGGCATGAGGAGAATACACATGGAATTTTGAGACCATAGAAATAGTCATGGTCTAATAATGACCAAACCCCATGAAAAGAGCTCAAATCAGGAGATATTATTTTAGAAATTTAGACCAGGTTGTAAAATGAATTTCATGGGATCCAGTATTTAATACTCTGAAACAAAGGCGGTGACTCTTTATGTATAATTCATTATTCCCTTTTTTTTTTTCTCATGAGAGTTACAAAGTTAACAGTGTGAATAAACCTAGTTTGGGCACTGAATTTTTTTAAATATCATTGAGCTTTTCATAAACCATCTCATTTGCTTTATCATTAAGCCCTTAAGAATTATTTTCTCTTAACCTTATTATGCATTTATATATCCAAGTAGTTATTTAATAAATGTTTGTTGATTAATCATACTTTTGTTCATATTCATCATTTTAGTGCCTGAGTAGGTCCAAATTATTTGGATATTTTTATTATCTTAAAAATGATTTTTAAGGTTCATGAGCTGGGTTAAAATCATTTATTTATATCATCAGAAAATACTTTGATAAATTTATATGGACTTGAATATATGCATCCTAGCATACTATAGAGTTTTGTGTGTTGCCTTTTTTTCTGTCTTTGTCAGCAGTTGCTTCTGAAATCTCCAGACACCTCAAATAGAAGTGCCAGAGGGTGATTTTTATTAATCTTCTTATTTGGGCAGGCAATGGGGGTTGTGTGCATTATATGAAAGTGCTAATGTAATATACACCTTCACATATGTATTCTAAGTATCAGAAGTTGCTGCTATTTCTGTCCTATGTGACAATAAGTCATGGTTGATCTGCAGTCCTGTTTCTACAGAATATGCATGATGATTGTCATTTGGGTCACATAGCAGCATCTGCTCTAACATCTTGCTTCCTGGCTTTATGGTATGGCTGTTCCCAGTGAGCCACTCCATTTCCTACCATGTGTTTGTAAGTTCTTTCCACTTCTGCAAATTCTCAGAAACCAATGACCATCCTCACTTTGGCCGTGCTTTTGTAACATCTCTGCCTTTTTCTAGTAGATTTTCTTCAGCAAGACATTGCTGGTGTTTCTGCCAGCAGCAAAGGTTTGCCCGAGAAGTGGGGCAAAATTATTCTTTCTATATCTACAAAAGGCTTCCCTTCCTCTCACACCTCCCATGCCTCCCCCAGCATTTCCTTGTAAATGGCACTATAGAAAGGTCATTGGACCCTGGAATCAGAAGAACTGAATCCAAATTCTGGTTCTGACACTTCTCAGCTGTGTAATGCTGAGCAATTAATAAACCACTCTGTTCCCCAGTTCCACATTTGTAACATTGAATTAATAATATTTGTGGTAGCTTCTTTGCAGGGTTGTTGTTGTTAAAATAGTGATTTGTAAACCTTAAAGTTCTCTGTGCTCGTGGGTTGTTAAAATTTCTAAAAACTATCAAATTCTGATATAATGCTGGAAATATCTGCAAAAGTTGTTTTAAAAGAGGTGCACCTCTCTCCCATTCAATTTTTCATAAAAATTTTTGTAAAATACCTCAAAGAAAAATCACAATAACATTCATGTATGTCTATGAAAATTCAACTTGTAATATTAGAGCCCATAATTAATCACAGAATAATAATAATATATCATCCTTTTATGATACTGAAAGACTTACAAAGTTCTTCCTAACAACAGTGCTATGAGGTACTAGGTAATAAATAAAAGTATTATTTCCCTCTCTTCATAGATGAGAAAACTGTAAAACAGTTTGATGAGAGTCATACTGCTGGTAAATTTTGAAGCCAGATCGCCCAGCTAATGTCCAACTCATATATCCAGTATAGCCACACTTTCTTGTATAGTATCGTGAATAATAAGATAGTTTAGAATTGGGCTTTCTATTGACAATAGGGCTGGGTTTGTTTTTTGTTTCTGTTTCTGTTTTTGTGTTGAATAGGTGAGCGTTGTCCATGTGTGTAGGAAGACCTACAATTTAGTTCAGCTTGTGATTTCGTGGCCTTTTCTTCTGATTCTTTTTTTTTAATGTTCATCTACTGGCCAACAAATATTTTTTAGCTCAGCTCACTGTTGAGAATCCAGCATTGCTTTACTAGTACTGTCACTTTCCAACTAAGAGTTTCTGTGCTTGGGTTTCTATACAATCTATTTATTTTTTGTGGGTTTTACCCACTGATTTACTTGTTTTCTCTCCTTGTTTTTCTGATGTTATCATTTAAAGAGCATATCAAGAATCCACATTTTCCCCAGACAATATCTCAGATGAGTTCTACTTCAAAACTGCAGCCTGGACTGTGTTTGGGGCTTATTCCTCCAATCAGAATGTATGCCCTTTTAGGAGGCAGCTAGATAACTCAGTGGATAGAGAGACATACCTGTAGACAGGAGGTGCTGGGTTTAAATCTATTCTGATATTTCCTAGCTGTATGATCCTGAGCAAGTCACTCATCCCCAATTGCCTAGCCCTTACCACTTTTCTGCCTGGGAAATTATACTTAGTATAAATTCCAAGACCGAAGGTAAAATTTAAAAAAAGAAAGAGAAAAGAAAAGAAAACTGTCCTTTTCCCCCTGCAGACATGGAAACATGGAAAGCTTAGCAAACTGCTTGCCTTGGGTTTGGATTGGGGGAAAGAAGAGCTGAATCCTCTGCCTCCAGTGAGCTGCCTCTCAGTCCTCTGCCCTTCTGGCCTCACCCTGGCTGGGAAGTGCCAGGTTGTGGCTCCTTGATCCCTTTCCGTTCTTGAGATAAGGCTGGAGAAGAGAACAGGGGGCTCTGTCAGCTACCGGAAGCTGTTAAGCTCCAAATTGAAAGCTTTTAAGAAAAAAAAACAATTTGTTTAACCCTTACCTTCTGTCCAAGAATCAATACTGAGTATCAGTTCCAAAGTGGGAGAGCTGTAAGGATTAGGCAGTGGGAGAAAGTGGCTTGCCCAGGATCACACACCCAGGACTTGTCTATGGTCAGATTTGAACCAAAGAAAACTAAATATAAAAATCATTTTTCAGTCCCTTGCAAATCTTGCTCACTATTTCTTACAAAAGAATACAGCTATTTATAAGTCAGTCATAGCTTATATTTACATGAGGTCTTTATGCTTGAAAAATACTTTTTTCACAACAACCCTATAAAACAAATAATACAAGGAATTATCCCTCGTTTTAATTTAGGGAGATTTGAACCAAAGAAAACTAAATGTAAAAATCATTTTTCAGTCCCTGCAAATCTTGCTCACTATTTCTTACAAAAGAATGTCAGTCATAGCTTATATTTACATAAGGACTTTATGCTTGAAAAATACTTTTTTTCCCCCAACAACCCTGTAAACAAATAATACAACGAATTATCCCTCATTTTAATTCAGGGTTCTTACCTAAGCCCATACTATTTTGCCATTAGAATTAGGATCAATCAGAATGAACAAGGTTTTCACTAACATTGATTTCCTCCAGCAGACCTCATTGTTGAGTTCTATTCACATTACTTCACTGAATTGTTATAATCTTGGCCAGTCAGCCATTGTCAAACTGGCTGTGGACAAAAGTGATTTGTTATATTACCTCATAGCCCTTTAGCTTCGTTATTATCTCATGATGGCATTGGGTTTCCAAAGCAAATTATAACAATAGCACTTACAAATTCGAAATACGTTTTAAATAAAAAAAAAACATGATATTGGTCTAGTCTGAATGTTTGTAAACTTTCTAACTATAACAAATAATTTAATTTCTTTTTAACATCGGTAGCTAAAATTCCTTGAGATCTGTCTTATAAGCCGAGAAGCTTTGGCCATATCAACTTGCATCAAGGCAAAGTTCTAATTCCCCCAATGAAACAGTAAGAAATAGACGCGGCTCCCCGTCTGATCCTCTTGAAGCCATTTCTGAGAGCCAGAGAAGCATGACTTTAATCTCACACCCTGCTTATTTCCATTACCATTGAGAAGTCATCCTCAGGCAGCTTTTACTTCTCCCCAGAAGTACAATCAACCCTCACTGACTTTCTCTGCTTTTCCTCCTGGTGGTGATGCCATTCCCTGCTGATGTCTCCCCCCATTAGAATCCCTCATGTATACTGCTATAGGCTTGAGAGTCCTATGTCCTGGAATTTTCACTTTCTTTTTAAAAAAATAATTTCCTTGTTCCGAGTAGACTAATCTTGCCAGTCTCTGATTGCTTAATCACTTTTTGGAAAACAAATTGGTTAACGTGTAGTTAATTAGTTTCTTATCTCTTGCATAATTATAATTGATTTCTTATATGTGCGTGACTGACAGTCACAGAATTATGCCTGATCACTGGAATTTTCCTCGTTTGGAGACAAAATGTTCCCTGAAGCATTTTGTGTGCTCCTTCTGTCTCCAAGGCCTTGGGTAAAATGACAAGTTGATAAAATGTGGGCGAGGGCTAATTCTTTTCTCAGTGAATGCATATCTGCTTGTATCTCTTTTTGGTCACACACGTCTTATGTCCAGGACTTTCTCCAGGGATGTGGAATCCTCACATCACCCCAGAATATGCCAACATTTTTAAGTGCTTTTAGGTGAACAATATGTAGACTCAGGAGAAACGTCTTCCCACATTTAAAAGTCTTCAGGCCTCAGACTTGTTAGCCACCAAGGGAGTTTTTATAAGTTCGTTTCTATTCCTAAGTATCTGGCTGACCCTGGACAAACATTTTGCCCACCTCACCTCTCTGGATAGAAGTTTCCTAATCCATAAAATTAAGGGATTTCACTAAATGATCTCTATGGTGCCTCTGAGCTCTAAATAATTAAGGGCCTTCTACAACAATTAGCATAAAATTATAAGGATAATTTGCCAGCATTCTTCCATGCCTCCATTCCCTTTATACTCCCTACATGTCAAACAGAATGTTCTCTGGTTGTAATATTTATTTTAACAAAAGAATAGAAAATGAAACTCCTTGAGCCTCCTGGCATTTCAAACTTTAAATATAATTTAGTATTAATAATTTAGTATTATCAATAATTTAATATTGATTGATTAATTTCAACATTATCCATCCAGGTGTTTAAAAGTGCTTCTTTTCTATCCTTTAAAATTTTTTAATTTTCTCTAAAATTATATTTTCTGGAAGTTGCCCCTTTTAACTTAGACTAAGACAATTAAGCGAGTTGTCTGATGTCCTCCTCATTCACGTTTGTAGAATAGAACTAATTGTAAGGTTTTCAAAACTGCTTTGTATCTTTCTTCTTATAAGACTACATCTCAGAGAGGTCAGGCCACTTGTGGAAGATCATACTGCTAACTAATTATAAAGGGTCAGAGTCAAGACTCTACTGATTATAAGTTCAGGGTCCTTCCCACCTGTAAAAATAAAATGATGAGTGCAAAAACTAATAAAGCAGTGGATTTGATTATTGATTTATAAACTGATTTCATATACTCTGCTTGCTGCACTCCTAAAGTATCCTCAATTTATACCAGTGAAGTGAAGCTCATAAATGAACTTCTCTTCAGGGCCAGGTGCAAGGATGCTAAAGAGACTCTTGCTATAAAAAATATAATATTTATTGAAATATATAAAGATAAAAGGATTTCTAACTCTAAGGTTTCTAATTCCACCCAAATAAAACTCCCTGGTTCCACAAGGAACCACTTCTCCTGTGTTTCACAAGCTACACTAATCCTTCCTGATCCGACTAAACCAAATTTTCCCTAGTCTACAATAAACTATACTATTGTCCTTATAATTCTTAACTTTACCTCCAAATTATAAAAATAACAAAGGCGGCTACCATGTTGAGTCTCAACAAGAATCAAGTTAGGACTCTGAGCCTTAGCAGACTCAGAGTCCAAACCAAAGACTAGCTCTTTCTTTGGTCTTCTCAAAGTTAATCTATAAAGACAGTAATAGATAGCAGAGAAAGAAAGAGGGGGGGGTCAAAAATGTTACCTCAAAACCCTCAGAGCAAGTCTCTGTGTGTGACTTTGCCAAGTGCCCCACCCAGAGAGAGTAATTGTCACAGAAAAACCATTAAACTGTCAACATTTCAAATTAACACTGTCTCAGCTCTGCTTCAAACTCTAGTTCTTTCTCAAGCCAGCTTCTCTACTTCTTATCTCTAAACTAATAAAAAAATACTTATTTTCTAATATCATCCTTATACACCATACCCCATTGCCTCCTACCAGAAACCAGGACTAAAACCTAGGTCACTTACTCAATTCTCTTCCTTCTATTACTCTGCCCTATGAGCTGGTTTATCAGATACACTTACTCCAGTAGGAGTTTTGGCCAGTGATCATAAACATCCAAATAGACTTTACTCTGAAATTGCTCAATTGGAGGGAAGCAAAGCAGCTGTGAGTGAAGGCTAGTGAAGGTTAGGTTGATGCATTTGCCCCAGATTAAGAAGAGAGGCTGCTCTTTCCAGGCCAGATATTGTGCCCCTTTCCAGAGCCTTAGAAATTGATGTCCAAGGAAGTCTCTCCAGCTGAATTCTCATTCCTTCTTTTTTGAGTTCTGGCACTAAATCAGGCCCAGGAAGCCTCCTGAGCTAGACTTCTTCAGCTCCAGTTTCACCAGGGAAACATCAAACACCAAATATCTTTCTCTGGCCATATTATTCATTGCCCTTGGGTCCAGCTTTGAGGGTAAAGTTTAATTGTCTTTAGCTGTTTGTTTCCAAGAAAAAAATATGAATTTCCTAACTTTCCCCTCTTGGGAAAGATAAAGAAGGGAAAGCTGAGGCTAGCAGTTTTCAGCTTGAGCCCCAGGGGAGAGGTGAGTGTGATTTACTGTTTAGTCTAATCCTCTTCATATTTGATGACAGTGTTGGCAGTACTAACCAGGCTGGGACCCTGGCTTTATGAAGTCAGCAGCTTCAGTGATGATATAAAGTATGAGTGCATCTAAGTAATAAACCGAAAGACGGGCGTCCATGAATTTCCATGCTCAGTAAATTTCCTCACTGTGATACTTGGTAAAATGAATAGGACATTCTCTGTGGGATTTTGTAAACTTTCTCCTTTCTAGCTCATCTTATAATTTTGGTACAACTTGAAAGAGACAGAGACAGAGACAGACAGAGACAGACAGAGAGAAATAGGTTATCCTTTTAGGATGCCATAGACTGGCTATTTCAGAATAGGTTATATAGTGTCTGAAGTACACCTGTTGGTATGAATCTTTTAAAAAGTTTGTGCCTAAGATTCATATTGTTTTACAACTGGCAGGTATAATTCTGTGAAGAGTGGAATTTATAGGAAATTGAGTTCAGATCCCATAAAGCTGGAGAATGTAGGTATGACTACAAGGTAAAAGATACCTTGTTCGTATTAAACAGAATTTTCTTTAAAGGATAGAGAACTCTTCATCTATGGCAATTTAAGATATGGAAACAGGACTGACCAGATACTCTTATTTCAATCCCCACAATTCTGATTTGCTAAAAGAAGTCTGAATTGTTATAGATGGGCCATTGTACACTATGAGGCTTCTTGTGAACTCTGCTGTCAGTATGCATGGGCAAATTCAAAATAAAGAATTAATTTCTAAAACTTAAACTTGTCTAATACTGGAATGAGTGGCCTTATAAGGTCAGAGTTTTAGATCTAGGATTTAGAGCCGAAAAAAAAAAAAGACTTTTTAGATTATCTAATCCAACTATCATATTTTGTAGATAAGAAAACTAAGAATAAGCTTCTCACTAATCTTGTCCCCAGCCAGGAAAGTTAGAAGACTAAAGGTCAGAGTGTGAAGGGTGTTTATATTTTAGCTAAAGATTGGACTAGATGACCTCGGGGTTCTTTTCTAACTCTTTGAGCTGCTAAGGAAAAGCAAAATGCCAAACCAGCAAGCCATACAGTATAGCCTTAGATGAGCTGTGGAAATTTTTTAGGGAACGAAGGGGTTGGGGAATTTTGAAGACTTGAATTAAAATTATATATTTAGAAATAGCCTTGCAAGTAAGGAAATAAAATAGGTGCTTCAATGACAGCTCACCCAAGTTTTCCCAAGATATCTGCCTGCTCTCAGGAGGTCACGGTCAGTGCTGTAAATGAAAACAGCACATCATTCATCTTGGCCAAATTATTTGGGTTGCTTGGACCAGGTAAGTGACTGTTTGCAAAGCTTTTCTCTGACAAAGTAAGTTCACCTCAATATTTGTAGTGTCTGGCAGATCATGTCCAGTTCAACCTTTTCAAATAGACATTTTCTAAGTTTTCAGACATATTATGTCATCCTAAGTAAATCCAATTAAGAAACTTTACAGAAATGCCATCAAAACCGAGAACAGCATTTTGGAGAAATGAATAATAAATGTTCTAGAAAATGGGAAAGGGCATATTTCTGGGGTTACATAAATATGATTGTTCTTAATTTTTTGAGTAGCAAGCTTAACTTTTTATATGCCATAAGACATGAGTAGTAGAATCAGGTCACCAAATGATTTCTTTTTTCTTTTTTCCCCCATTTTTTTTTAGGAAAAACTTTGTCTACCGCATCACATCCTTGAGGAAAAAGGCCTCGTCAAAGTGAGCATTACAGTTCAAGCATTACTAGATGTCACTATAACAAAGGCATTGTTCACATGAAACCACCATCTCTCCTGTAAATCAGCCCAACTTCTCCACCAGAGGTCAAGGACTTTGCTCCTGAATTCAGTTACTCCCTTCCCACAGCACTCCTCCAAATTGTCAGTCCAGAAGCACATTGAAAATACTTCCACTGGGAGGGAGAGATTCTTCCTTTCCAATCTGAAATCTAGCCAAGAGACTAGCCAGGAGTGTTGCCACCAAGAACCAGCAACTGTTGAGAAATGAGCACTTCCAATGTATGGAGCTTTCTCCCTCCCTTCTATTCATATTCACCCGCTGCCTTTACCAAAGCACCAAGGACAGCTGTTTTTGCAGCCAAATGCATTCATTTTATTAGTACCAAACTCATACATATTGGGGGGAGGGGAGTTAGGGGTTTTCACCATCAGATTTTTTCAGGATGTTGCTTCAGACCCATTGCCTTTTAAAAACTATTTAGAACATACAAAATATTTATATAAATATTATTTATTAGTAAGTTGTTATTCATCCTTTGGATGCAAAATGTAAATTAGGAAACTGTATTTTATTACTGCTTTTTTGTGGTTAAACACTTTATTTTAATATTATAAATATTTAGTTATTTTCTATCCTATTTGGTGTGCAGTAGGTCTAGGCTTTAGTAATCATGTTTTCTAGTGAATATGATTTTTTAAAAAATCAACAAAAATAGGTGCTTCAATGACAGCTGTTTTCTTGGGGAGGCATTGTTCATATTTTGGTTTGTGGAACATCAGCCTAATTTATATTTCTGCATTCCATTCAATTTCTTACATTCCAGCAGTCCCGTTGTCCCCCATGCTAATGAATTGACTTAAATCAAGAGAGCACCCACAATTTATTTGTAAATAGCTGTGATGAAAAAAGGAAAGATTAAACTTGAAGACAAAATGTGAACAACTATTTTTTTGGATTGATACTTATTTTTACTATGCACAAGACATTAAACTTTTAACACAACTAATAGGAGTTAGTATCATGAGTCTTGAAATATAATTTTGCACTGTAACCTGGGTAACTTAAAAGAGTTCAGCACTAGAGGCAGATACTGAGAAAACAGCACAGGAAAGTAAAGATAAAAAGTTTACTCTTTAACCAAAAAGTGGGCCCAGCATAAAAGGGGAAACGTTTGACTGGGTTGTCAAAGTTCATTGAAGGTCCACTGCACCTGAATTCAGCAGAGTGATACTTTTTATAACTGCCAATTTTTTTAAAAAAGGAAAAGTTTGTGAGATGTAAAAAAAATTTATTTTATTTTATTTTAGTGGATGGGCTGGGGCAGGGGTTGGGGAGGAAGGGACTTTTTTTAGGGTTTCAAGGCAGTTCTTAAGAATACAAGATTTCCTTTTCGTTGTCCTGAAACCCCTGCAGTGAATCTCGAGTCCTCAGGCCAGCCACGTGAAGATGCTGCATGTAGTTCAAAGGGCGTCTGGTAGAGGTAGCAAAATAAGAAGGTTTAGGATCCGTAGAATTTAGGATGGAGAATTCAAAGGGACCTCATGAGGGAATTAGTCCAACCCCTTTTTACAGAGGAGGAAACTAAGACCCAGGGAGCTATGCAAGTGTAGGTTTGGGAAGCAGCAGAGCGGAGGGAGAATAGAGAGCACTAGAGCAGAACCAGCGAGGAAAATATACAGAAGCAAAAATCGTGGCTTGAAAGTATCAGCTATGTTTCAATCACACTACAGCCTATTTTAGCCCATTCCTGTGTGTTCACTCTGGCGCTGCATTTGCAGAGACCGATATTCCGATATTCTTTCAAAGTCTTGAACGTGTGTGAATGAATGCCAAGCACGTTGCCCCTCTTGTCCGTCATCTTCTTCATCACTGGGCGGCAGCAGCAACTGGTGAGGATGCTAACGAGGAACTCAGCAGCGATTGACTGGGAGGACAGTGTGTGCATTAAAACGTTCACTAACTCTAACCAAAGCGGAAGCTTCTGTTCTAAAGAAGAGGTGTTTGCCGAAGAGCAATTTGGATCGGCGGCGAGCAAATCGTTTCCTCCTATACGATGTACTGTGCACTTTAACGCTAAATTTAAATGTATTTTAATATTTCCCAGGGCTGCACAAATAGCTGTTGTGTCAGACAGCACAGAAGGTGTAAAGAAGAGAGATTTTGAACAGAGTATATACGATTTAAGAAACATTCAAAGATTGATTATATGAATAGGAATATTGATTGCTGCATCTCAAGGGGCAAGAATGCAGGGTTGCGAAGTATTTTTTTACATGTATATATTGGCAAACATGAAGCTTTGTAATCGTTGTTTTGAGAGATCTTGGTTTTTTCAAAATTAAAATATTTCTTTTGATATTGATTTTCAGTATTTCCTTGAAGTTGGCTGTAAAATACCAATGACTCTCACTTATTTTGTCATATGCCCTTTTTTTTAAGGGCAGCCTTATCTGGTTAAGCGTCTTCAAGAACGTTTGTATATTCTACATGCAATAAAATGTACATGGACAATAGACAGTAGGACAAGTGAACATAGTATCTAGAATGTAGATTACTTTGATCATTGAACAGCCATTAATGCATCATATTTGTATAAGCCAGCTTACTTATAAAAATCAGAAGCAGCTGGGTGGCTCAGTAGATAGAGAGCCAGGCCTGGAGACTGTAGGTCCTGGGTTCAAATGTAGGGCACTTAACCCCCATGGCCTAGCCCTCACCACTCTTCCACCTTGGAACCAATACTTAGTATTAATTCTAAGATGGAAGGTAAAAAGAGGAGGTTTTGTTTTTAAAGAGAAAAATCACAACATAAAAGTATAACAAGATCTTAGCAGTGGTTCCAGCCCTCTATTGCATGGTTGAAGGCTCTAAGAGCCATAGAAGTGAAATGATTTGCACATTGGTGGTAGAAGGATCAACACTGGAGGGAAAGGACCTGGGTTTAAATCCCTGCTCGGTGTTGACTACTTAGATGACCATGGACAAGTCGCTTACCTCTGCAGGCCTTTGTTTTCTTACCTGTACAATGAGGACGTTGACCTGGATAGCTTCTGAGGTCTCTTCTAGCTTTACATCTGACACTGACTAGAACCCAAGTCTTATGCCTAAGGATAGAGAGAGGGATTATATTGCTTTTTATAAAAGCTATAAATATTTAAGGTCAATTAGAATATATATATACTATTAATATCATAAATTATATAAAAGAAGGCAAAATTTAATGAGTGGGCTTGGAAGGGTACACGAGGCAGAAGATGTCTCTGCTTCAGAAAGGGAGAAATCAATTTGGTTGAAGAAAAATAAACGAGGCACATGGCATGTGGTTTCTTAGATAATATAATACCATTTGATAAGAGGAAGAAAATGACTTTTAAAACCTTGAATATCCATCAATTAAATGCCTTTAAAAGGGAAACGAACTAAGTAATTGGCTATGTAAAAGAAATACATGTCTTTACACATAATGACTTAAGGTGAGGAGTGTGAATCAAATTTATTGCACAATAGCAGAATTCCAAAAGCAGAAATACCAATAATAGTTTAAGATAAGGCAGTAATAAAAATGATGTTGAAGTTGGAAAAGAAAACTACATTACATTAAAGGCACCATAGATAATGAAGTAAGATCTATACTTAATACATACACACCGAATAGTACTAAAGGAAAAGCTGATTAAAAACTAAATTGTAAAAAAAAAATAATGAAACAATAATTGCAGACATAACTCCAACATCTCACTTTTAGATAATCAGAAAATCTGAATAACAAATAAACAGCCAATTACGGATCAGAACAGAATGTTAGAAGAACTATTTTGAAACTCTGGAAGTTACTGAATAGGAATTGAAGTGTTTACTGGCACATACAGAAAAAAGGCAGGACCTAAAATCTTCAAAGAGGTTAAAAATATGAAATATCTTTAATAGATGATAACAGTAATACAGACCTAAGTGAAAGACAAAATATAATAAATGAGTCAAAAGATAAATAATGAATAAATAATTTTATAAAAAAGAATGAAACATTTAAAAATATATGGACTACATCTAAATTAACCCTTAGGAAAAAATATATACAGACATATATTTATATGTAAGAACCCTTATGTCAATGAAAGTATTAATAAATTGAGAACGCCATTCTTTAAAACTATAAAATCCCAAGTTAATAATCCCCAAGCCAGCAAAAAGTAAAAATGTTGAAAATCAAATTAAAAAAGAAAAACAATGCCTTTTGAATTAACAAAAGTGATTTTTTAAAAGCCCAAGAAGACAATAAATTGAACTGACTTCATTTTTTAAAAGACTAAACTCAAAATTGCCCAAATCAGAGACAAGATGGGAGAATTCATGATAAACAGAGGGGTTTTTAAAATTTATCAAAAGTTACTTTGTTTGCTTGGTTCTGGATCTAAAAGAACAAAAATAGTTGAATATAACTCGGTTAAAGGATTTCATTATGTTATACAAATCACCAATGAAACAAACATTATAAGAAGTACACTTTTATCTCATGACTACTCTTAAGATTCCTGCCTTGGTTATATTAATCAGTGCAACTTATAAGGTGATCATTATCCAGGCTATCTAATTGATAAATTAAAGCCCAATTTGCAGTGACATGGATTGTGTGAGTTTCCCAGAATCTCAGGACCTCAAAGATCATCTAGTCTACTTAATGCTTGAGCAAGAATCCCTTCTAGAACATCTTGGTCATATTAGGTGGTTTGAGGAGGGAGAGAAAAAGAAAAAAATAGGAAGAACCTAGAATAACCTAAGGCCATTGATTTCTTTTTTTGAAGAAGTCTAATTTTTTAAAAGCTTCTCTTTAGGGGGAAGCTGGGTGGTTCAGTGGATTGAGAGTCAGCCCTAGAGATGGGAGGTCCTGGGTTCAAATCTGACCTCAGACACTTCCCAGCTGTGTGACCCTCGGCAAGTCACTTGACCCCCATTGCCTAGCCCTTACCATTCTTCTGCCTTGGAGCCAACAGTATTGACTCCAAGACAGAAGGTAAGAGTTTAATAAATAAAAAAAAAATTTTTTTTAAGTTTCTCTTTACATCAATCCTGAATTTACCTCTATGCAAATTCACCAATTTCTCCTGGTGGTCTGAGTCCATACATAAAAAGTCTACTTCTCTTCTCCATGACAACTACTTTTGAATCTAGATAGTATGGTGTAATAAATAGAGAGCCAGCCTCAGAGCCAAGCCAACTTGGCTTCAGAATCCGACTGTGACACATGGGGACCTTGACCAAACCATTGAATTTCTCATTGCTCTGGGTAGCTCTTTATGATTTTTAAGTTGCAGAGCTATAAGTTGAAAAGAAAGTGCTAACCTGCATCCTTACATCTTGGAGTTCCTCATATCAATGGAACCCCAGATCTTAATTCTATCCTATTCAAAAAATTAGCCAGTCAGGAGCCAGAAAATTTCTATTTTTGGTAATGTGTTAAGGGAGAAATAGTTTTCCATAGATAACTATGATTTCCTTGTCAAAAATCCACTTCTCCATCCAAAACATGCCCAGTCTCTTAAATCCTGATATGGCACAAACTCAAGTTCCTTCTGCATCTTAGTTGCCCTCTTCTGGACTCTCTCCGGTTTATTAATACCCTTATATCTTACTGAGAACTGAGTGTGATCATCTAGATGCAATAGGGAGGCAAAGCAGACTAGTTCCTTTTACAAATATGCTGCTCAGAGGTAAGTGGACTTGGGTAACTTTGAATACATCAATCATGAATAGATCAGATAAGAATAAAAGCAAAGAATAGTGGAATGACTTGGGTGTAAGCACCTGCTCTCCTGCCAGGTTCATTCATCACAGACCCCAAGAGTTGGGAAGAGACATCATTGGCCATCTAATCCAACTCATGCCTCTTCTACAGAATAACCAATAAAGGGTCATATTGGAACATGGCTCCTGCCTCCCAGCCGAAAGGTGTTGAATTACAAGTGTGGAACAAGTCATACGTTTTCTGGCATGGTAAGTCAAAGCATTATTAGTTTTTCTGCTTTGGGCAAAAATAAGGGAATCTGGGCACAGGGTGAATACGAGGGTAAAGATAATGAGTTCTGCTTTAGACATCTTGAGTTTGAGCTACCAATGGGATATTCATTTGGAAATTTCCAGTAGGTAGGCAGTGATATAGTACTGGACCTCAGAAAACTAGGGCTGAATATTGATCTGGGGGTCTTCTGTATGGATATAATAAACTCATGAGAATTAATCAGGTTATTGAGGAAGAGTGTAGATAGAGAAGAGGACTCCTGGAAATTTCTAAAATTTAAAAGGACACAAATTTAGAAAAAATGCTACTCTCTTCTCCTACCCACATTCAGCACAGCAGCTGACCACACTAGGCCAGAAAAGTTCCCACAAGGCATTAAAACCTTTAATTCTAACTTTCCCTAAACTAGGCCTTTGGTGCCTCATGTGGCAAAAGCAAAACAAAAACAAATGAAAAAAGAAACAACAAACATGGCCACTGTCAAGGAAAACTGTCCCCTTCTGCATTAGGCAGGTTCTGCTCTTGCCACAAGTTGGAAGCAAGTATGCTGACTCAGTGTAGCACCAGTGGATCTTGGGGCATGACAGAAGACACAGCCAGTGTTGGAATGGACAGCCACATTTGTAATGTCTTCTAGTGGTCAAATCTCCACATTCACCAGAAAATGGATTAGACAGACCTCAAGTTTCTCCTTTTGTTGGTTGCTGCCACACTTTGTGCCATTTTTCCCAAAAATGAAGTAGAAATTTGAATCAATCTGGATTGCTCCTTTCCTTGTTTAAAAAATAAAAGTTGAGTAGGGAGAAAGGAAACACCTTCAGGGAAAATGAGCCAGGGTTGTTTGTCAGCTTTGTGAAGGGATGTTAAAAACATGAAGTCAGCCTTGTTTGGATTTCTGCATAAACTTTCACTCACCTTGATGTAGGGCAATTTACCAGGTTCATATCTATGTATATGCAAAAGCTTGGCTGCCAGTTTTGCTGGAGCAAGTGGATATCATCCAAATCTAGGGCCATGTAAGGGCCTCTGACTATAAGACTCTTCTCCTTGAATAAAACATTCAGGTATTTAAGGTCAAATGAGCCAGCCTGCTCAGGCATGTCACAGCACTGAATCAATTCTATCAAGCACAGACTTCCTTGATGTGCTAGGTAAACAACTTCATTAAGGATGGGATTGGGAGCAGTTAAACCCTCACAAGGTCAGAGGTTCAAGAAAGTAAGAGAAGGGGACAGTTAATTAGAAATAGTCTATCTGACTTTCACCGAGTCTAGAAAACACTATGATTTTAGAGGGTAAGTTGTTGTGGCATTGGAGCTGGGTGTTGTTGAGAGCCCTCCTCAGGGGGAATGGGAATGGGAATAATAATCCAGGACCAGATTTCTCATGGGAAGCTGGATGGTGCAGTAGAAAGAGTGCCAGGCCTAGAGTCATGCCCCAGATAGGGGGACTCCCTGGGTAAGTCACTTCACCCTATTTGCCTCAGCTTCCTCATCTTTAAATAAGCTGGAGAAGGAAATGGCAGACCATTCCCAGTATCTTAGTCAAGAAAAACAGTACCAGATCTTAAATTGTACCATAAAGCATCAAAATAATATGGTACCGGCTAAAAGACAGAAGGGTAGATCAGTGAAATAGATATGGGGTAAATGACTTCAGTAAGCTAGTGTATGACATACCCAAAGATCCCAGCTTTTGGGACAAGAACTCACTATTTGACAAAAACTGCTGGGAAAATTGGAAAATAATATGGGAGAGATTAGGTTTAGATAAACATCTTACACCAAGATAAATTCAAAATGGGTAAATGAACTAAATATAGAGTAAAATCATAAATAAATTAGGTGAACATAGATTAACATACCTGACAGATCTGTGAGAAAGGAAAGAATTTAAGACCAAGAAAGAGACAGAGAACACTACAAAATGTAAAATGAATGACTTTGATTATATCAAATTTAAAAGGTTTTGTATGAACAAAACCAATGCAACCAAAATTAGAAGGAAACCAACAAACTGGGAAAGCATTTTTATAGCAAAACTCTCTGACAAAAGTTTAATCTCCCAAATATATAAGGAACTAAGTCAATTGTACAAAAAAAATCAAGCCATTCCCCAATTGATAAATGGGCAAGGGACATAAATAGGCAATTTTCAGATAAAGAAATCAAAATGATCAATAAGCACATGAAAAAAGTGTTCTAAATCTCTTATAATCAGAGAGATACAAATCAAAACAACTCTGAGGTATCACCTCACACCTAGCAGATTGGCTAACATGACAACTATGGAAAGTAATGAATGCTGGAGGGGATGTGGCAAAGTTGGGACATTAATTCATTGCTGATGGAGTTGTGAATTGATCCAACCATTCTGGAGGGCAATTTGGAACTATGCCCAAAGGGTGCTAAAAGTCTGTCTGCCCTTTGATTCAGCCATAGGACTGCTGGGTTTGTACCCCAAAGAGATAATAAGGAAAGAGATTTGGACAAAAATATGTATAGCCACACTCTTTGTAGTGGCAAAAAAAAAATTGGAAAATGAGTGGATGTGCTCCAATTAGGGAATGGCTGAACAAATTGTGGTATATGTTTGTGATAGAATACTATTGAGCTCAAAGGAATAATAAACTGCAGGAATTCCATGGGGACTGGAACAACCTCCAGGAATTGATGCAAAGTGAGAGGAGCAGAACCAGGAGAACATTGTACTCAGAGACTGATACACTGTGGTACAATGGAATGTAATGGGCTTCTCTACTAGCAGCAATGCAATGATCCAGGACAATTCTGAGGGATTTATGAGAAAGAACACTATCCACATCCAGAGAAAGAACTGTGGGAGCAGAAACAGAGAAGAAAAACATATGATCAATCACATGGTTCGATGAGGATATGATTGGGGTTTTGATGTTAAGGAATCACTCTAATGCAAATATGAATACATGGAAATAAGGTTTGAACAATGATACGTGTAAAACCCAGTGGAGCTGCTTGTCAGCTCTGGGAGGGGTTGGGGGTGGGGAATCATGAATCATGTAACCATGGGAAAATATTCTAAATTTATAAAAAAGAAAATCCCAAATGATATCACAAAGAGTAGGACACAATTTTTTAAATGGAGATTTTGAACCTTTGACTTCCTTCCACAGAAGTCCTTAGTATTTCCCAAAATTCCCTATAATCTCTCCTGCATCTCCGTGTTGGCAAGATCATGTTATTGGTATTTAATTGGATGTAACTCCTTCCACGCTCTCTTTTTTTTTAATGCAACCAGGATAAGTTCAGGTACTTCCTTTAATTTTAGTTATTATTAATAAAACCATGAAAATATAATACTTAATTATTGATTATTAATTTTAATCTTTACACAATTAAAACTGAACAATAACCAGATCTCTCACAGGACTGCTACAAGGATCAGATCAGATAAAATATGTATAATAAAGACATTGGCCAATGAGTCCAGAGCTTATTCATACACATGGTTAATGGAATCCTCACTTGGACTTTTGGAGTGTAATGATGAAGAGTAGGAAAGAGAACCATTGGGTGATGAATGGAATGTTGAGGATTGACAGTTGCATGAGGCAAGAACAACAGTTGGGAACTGAATGAGGTTCTGGGAAATCCTCAGGAGAAGCAGGGTCTGGAGGGTGGAGACACAGAAAGGAATGAAACCTGCAGGGATTTCTATCACAGACAGAAATCCTAATATTTTAAACCCTTATTTTCTCTCTTAGTAACAGCTCTAGGACAGAAGGGCATGGGCTAGGTAAGTAGAATTAAGGGACTTGCCCAGGGATCTTAGAGCAAGGCTACATATTCTAAGGGTTCAAAAGATATCTGAAGGGATTGGGGTGGGGATTCTCTACTGCCACCAGTGTATGAATGCTCCTGTAATTTTTTTTGAGGGGGGACACATTCCCACACTCCTTAGGTGGAGAAATGAGGGTTGAAAGCAGAGAGGAAAGGGTTGATTAAAATGGCTTCCTTCACTACTCCCTTCTGGAGTCCCTGAATTACTTGAGGGAGATTTCCCCTCCGTGAAGACTTGCCCAGGGTCACACAACTAGAAAGTGTATAAGACTAGATTTGAACCCAGGTCCTCTCAACTCTAGACTGGGTTCTCTATCTAATGTGAGTGGGAGATAAGAGAATGAGCCAGAATGGTTGCTACAGAAGTATTCATGAATTATTTTTACTCTAAAAGCTGTATCCTGCTGCTTAGAGTGACTTCAAAATGCCCTAAGAGATATTGCAACTGGCAACTGGAGTCAGTAGCAGCTGTCACTGGCAGAGGAAGCAGATAAATGTGCAAAGCTAGTCACTAAGGGCAGTAGCATCTTCAGTAGTCAAAACAGTTCATGATGGAGAGGAACGCTGTCTAGGAGGAAGGCACTGACAGAATTCCAAAAGAGAATGGCACCCTTGGAAGCTTTCTGAGCACCACACAAAAGGAGAAAAGGTTTCCCCAGGCCAGTTTAGAGATATCCTAAACCCTACATATTCTCTATTTGCGAACCTGACTGCCTTCGTACTCTAAGGCCATTTTCCCTGGGTACCTAATGTGTGTAAGGAGAAAGCGCATCCTCCAGTTTGAGGGAATTGTTTTTGAATCTATTATCCTTGCTTTGCCTTCTCAGTCAATCCCCTTTTCAAGAAGCTAATAGAGTTCTATTGATTGATGGATATTAGGTAGGTATGACAGATAGGGGCTCATGAACAGCAATAGAAAAGCCATAAACCTAGACTCTTGAGGGAAATTATAGCCAACTGGTTTCTGGGGACCCAGCCCGCCAGTGTGAGTGGGAGGTCAAGGGAGTGAGCCAGAATGGTTGCTACAGAAGTATTCAAGAATTATTTTTACTATAAAAACTATATCCTGCTGCCCAAAGTAACTTCAAAATGCCCTAAGAGATATTACACGTTTGATTGATTAGTGTTCCTCCACCATGACTGCTTTTACTTAAAGGCACCATCAGCAGAATTTGGTCATTTTTACGATTTGATCCCCATGGATATTGATCTGTGAGGCACAGACCTCATATGCCTTTACATGATTCTAACATCCTTTGTTACTTTCTGAGCTTCGGTGCTGTTCTGCGTCCACAGGTAGTCACACTTCTGACTTGAGCCCCCACCCAGTGTATTCTCTTACATATCAAACCAGCTTTGACATGAAATAGTCAGTTGGTTAAGGAAATTGATTTATAAGGTGAATCAAAGACACTGAATCAACAGAAGTACTTTGGTCCACACTTCTTAGTTCTCTCTCTGATAGTTTCTTCATCTGTAAAATTAGGATAAGAGCTCCTACCTCCCAGGGCTGTTGTAAGGATCCAATGAAATAATGTAAGAGAAAGCATTTTGCAACATTAAAGTGAGATGTTATTGTTACTAGTGATGTTCATACTCCATGTCTGTGTTGTGTTCCCATCCCACTCTTAAAATGTTTTTCCAGAAAAGCAGTAGTCTCACTCCCATTCAACCTCTTAGTCCACCCTACATAGTGGGAGGAGATTAAAAATAGTAACAAAAACTTATATTTATGTAGTACTTTAAGGATTGCAAAGCACTTTACCTATGATATCTTATCAGTTACATTAAGTCATTCATGGCAGTCTCAAAGGAACCTCCCTGCAGGCTGGTAGATGCTGACCATTGCAAAATGCTGTGAGCTACAGCTTGGGCATTGCCTTCTGGGAGAATGTAGTCTTGAGACTCTTCATCCATTCAGTAAAGCCCTCTTTGTCCCAGAGTTCCTGGGTGCTAAAGGCCTCTCTGGGCCATCTTCCTTTCGGCATAGAATCTGAGCAATAATAGTCCCGATGATGCTGAAAGCACATACACATGTCCATAGTGTTTTTATTTTAGTTTGGCTAGCATTATAAGAGAACGAGTCATTTCATCAGGGCATTCCTTTCATAGTTACAAAAATTTACACTATTCATGATTGGCTGTAGCAAGGCTAAAAGTCAGTGTGAGGATACTTGCCCACCTCTATAAAATAGCTAGTCCTGAGCTTTTGTCCTGATCTCAGACCATGCTGCAACAATTAGAATTTGTCCATCTTGCCAAGATTGTCATGAATGGCTCACTACACTACCTTCCCATGGTTTTTCCCCTTGTAACCTTAGTGTAAAAATTAAAATTATATTTTAATAATAAAAATATTATATTTTAAGAGGTTTATTAAATGACCATTAGAAATCAAGGAATAAAGAGGATACAAAATAAAAACCACATGCTCATGGCTGGTTAGCCATTTTCAAAATCCCCACCTTACCACACCACCATGATTGCATGCCAAAGAGGTCCTGGGAGGAGTAACAGCCAGTTAAATACCAATAAGGTGATCTCACCAACATGGAGATGCAGGAGAGATTATAGGGAATTTGGGGAAATACTATAATGTTGTGGAGGAGAGAAAGTGGGAAAAGTCTGCAGCAGAGCTGGAGAAGCTAGGACTGAAGAACTGTCAATCAAAGAAATCATTCTAATTGGAATGGTGACTAGGAAGGACCATTAAGAAGGAACAGACAAGTTGAGGAACTTGGTCTCTTGCCCTTGGGACAGAAAGGAGGAAGGACAGAAAAATCCTGCTCTCTGGTTTCTCCCTACAATATACAAGTGACTGAATCTTCAAATCTGTTGGCAAATTTCCCAAAACCTAGACTCTATTCCACCATTCTCCAACTTAGGAATTATTTTAGGATTAGGGAAACCTCAAACCCTCTCTCCCCTCATCTCCCCTACTTTTCCCCTTCTCCTAAATAAACCCCTTTTGTTTAAAGTTATTAGAGTTATCTGTTATATTAAGATACTCACTCAAGCAGATTTCCAGTGATACCAACTGTAGAACTAATTTGACAGAGGGAGGAGGGAGGTAGGAAAGGGAGGCGAGAAGGGAGGACGTTGGCAAATCTGATCTTTAATTCATCATCTCCCTCTCAGAGTAATTCCCTAATACAATACTAAGGACTTCTGGGGAATGAAGTCAAAGGTGCAAAATCTCCATTTATACATACCCCCATGAGACCCACGGAAAACTAGTCTCTCCAATGGGTCTTGTAAACACATCAACTTTGAAATTACAATAATTTGAGGATGAGAGGAAAAGAGAACAAAACCAATGATTGCTGCATCATGCCAAAGAGGGCATGGGAGGTGTTACAGCCAATTAAATACCAATGATGTGATCTTGCCAATGTGGAGACACAGGAGAGATTATAGGGAATTTTGGGAAATACTAAGGACTTCTGGGGAATGAAGTCAAAAGTTCAAAATCTCCATTTATACAGTAGGAGTGAACAAGCTACTGAGGCATGCTTTCCAAGAGCATTCATTTAGAGCACAACTGCGTGCTCCCTGCCTATGAATATTATGAGCCAATACTCGTAAACCTGAGCACTGGATTTGGCAGATTCTTTGATACCTAGAAGAGATACCTTGTAGTTTCACCAGTCACTCAATTTCTTGGTGTCCCTGTTCTTCCTTCTAGTCTGCATCAGCTCTATAAGCCTGTGAGGTAGGTCATCCTCATAGTGAAATCATCTGATGTGATACCAGAAAAAGATCAGCTAGTAGTAGAAAAGGGATGGATTTGGAGTCAAATCCTGGTCCTGCCACTTATTCCCTGTGGGACATTGGCTTCTGGGTCTATTTTCTCCTTTGTTAGGTTAGAGGGCTTGACCAGCTGACTTCCAGCTCTAAATCTATAATCATCTGAACTCCCTCATCTCACAAAGGCAGAAATTGAAGCCCAACCAGAGAGGTTAAGTGCCTGGTCCCAAATCACACATTTAGAGGCAGCGAGGGGCCACAGTGTTTATGGTCTAAACCGTAAGTCAAAAAGACCCAAGTCTTTCAAATTTAACCTCAGACACTTACTAGCTGGGTGACCCTAGGCAAATCACTTGACTCCTATTAAAAAACCTCCATTTACCTGAGTTTTCTCATCTGTAAAATAAAGATAATAATAGCACCTACCTCCTAGGGTTGTTGAGATACTTATAAAGTGCTTAGCACAGTGCTTGGTGCATAGTAAATGCCAAATTAAAATTATCTAGTACTGTTATGTCATTTTTATTTCTAGAACTGGGACTCAAACCCAGATTGACTGAACCCACAACCCTTTTGTCTGTCAATCAGTCAACAAACATTTATTTAAGCACGTACTGCATTGTGCTAAACACTAGTGATATAAAAAGAGGAAATAACAATCTATTCTTCAAGAAGTTCACTCTAATATAGGTGACAACAAGCAAACAAATATGTACAATATATGAGATGATAGATAGGAAATAAACAACATAGGAAATGCACTAGAATTAAAAGAGATTGGGAAAGATTTATTTTAGAAAATGGGATTTTAGCATTGCTTTGTGGGTCTGGGGTCAAGATCTCAATCCAAATCTGACCTCAGACACTAATTGCTGATCCTGGGAAAGTCATTGAATCGTTTGCCTCAGTTTTCTCATCTGTAATACGAGTTAGAGAAGGAAATACTCCAGTATCTTTGACAAGAAAACCCCAAATAGGGTCATGAAGAGTTGGTACTTTTATTCCTACTTTATAGAGTTGATAAACATTTATTAAGCACCTAATATGTGCTAGGCGCTATACTAAGTGCTGGGGTTAGAAAGGTCTAAGACAGTCCCTGCCCCCCAAAGAGCTTGCAATCTTGTAGGGGAAGACATTACATTTTTTAAAAAATCAGAATCAGGGCAGGGTGAGATGCAGAGGGCAACTTGCCTGATGAAGTCCTGCAGCCAGTGGGAAATGATCTGAGAGGTGAGTTACAGAGTTGATTTTATCTTTTTTTAAATCCTTACCTTCTATATTAGAATCAATACTGTGTATTGGTTCCAAGGCAGAAAAGTATTAAGGGTTAGGCAATGGAGGTGAAATGACTTGACCAGGGTCATATAGTTAGAAAATATTCGAGGCCAGATTTGAACCCAGAACCTCCCATCTCTGGGCCTGGATCTCCATCTACTGGGCCACCCAGCTGCCTCTGCATTGTTTTCATCTTGTAAAATGATGAGTTTTTGGAAATCAAGAAATTGGATCAACCAGTGGGAAATGATGAAGTGAATTCTCTTGATGTCATCCTTAAACGGTAGAAGATTTAGAAAGAACTTTCCAACATCCAAATCCTCTCTCTAGTCGAGTGAGAGGCAGAGGTCCAAGGGATGAGGAGTAATGAGGAGGTGTGAGTTTTGAAGTTGATTTACTCTGGTGGAATGAGTGTCTTTTGCATATAAGGAAACTGAGGCAGAGGTTAAGTGATTTGTCCAGAGTCACATAGCTAGTAAGTGTCTGAGGGAAGAACTCAGGTCTTCTTAATTCCGGGTCTGGCACTCCATTCACTGAACCATTTAATTGCCCTTAAGAGAAAACATTTAGTACAACTAACATCAATGCATTAAGTTTCTTTATTCAGTTACTGAGATACAATTCCATAATTTAATTCTCAAAGAATTGATACATTCAATGACCAACAACTAACTGTTCTGTCCCCAAGTACATCTGAATCACTTTATTCCTTACAAGCAACTTAATCATTTACATTTTCTATGATTCTTTAAATGTGATTTAACAAAGATTTTAAACTGGTCCTAAGCTATGACATGTCTTCTATCAGGGTACTCGTGGGGAACAAAAAGAAATCATATTACTTGATTTTATATATTCAGCAGGAGATCAGTTTTTGATAAAAATTGGAAGTGGCTATTCACAGCAGTGATTTTTAATGTAGAATCCTATCTTCTCAAAAGTTCTGTTTTTGGCAACTTTTATAATCTCGAGATCACTCATATATGAAGCTTTATGCGTTCAGGTATTTTGCATGATGTCTGATGTGATCATTAATAAAAGTTGTAATGAAGTAGTAGTTATGATCATATCCCTGCAAAAGAAAATATATAATCACCAAGATAGCCAACATATATATGCAAAGGAATAGTAAGGACTAAAGAATTAGGTTCATTACATCCAATTTTCTTGCTTGTAAAAAGTTCACAATAAAAAATAAAAGTATTTCTACATACACTCTGAAGTTTTCCTGGCAGATTTAAACTATAGTGCACTTGGTAACATTTTAAACTAAAAATGAGGAAAAAATTAGCATTCCACAGAGACAAGTTTATGTCTCCATTTCTAAGAGAAGAAGTTAATACATTTATGAATTTAATATCCTGTGTGGAGGAGAGATGTTGCAAGCATTTCCAAGAACCATGACATCATTCAGTGAGGATTCATAAACATGGACAAGAAAGAAACTGAGATTAAACCTGGATGAAGAGAACACTAATCAATCAATAATGAAGCAAATCCTAAATAATAAACGTGTACATAGAAAAAACAAAATTTGGAGAAAACAGACAGCCACACAAATAATATCTTTTTGTAGAAAGCATAACTCTGGGGGTAGATCTCAAATCTTATAATTTTCCATTGATGTTGATGTTGAAACATAGATACAAAGCAAATAGGTATTAATTGGGCTCACTTTGTAGATACTAGAAAAATCTAAATGAATATTATTGTCCAAACAATATGATCACTTATCTACCACATTTGATTAAAATCCCATTAAACTATAAAATATATACAACCAAGAAGAGACATAAGAAGACACTTTCCCTGCTCCTTTGCAGAAGTAGGAGTCCCCAGGTGTGGAATATTGTATATGACTTCAGACTTTGAATATATTCATCAGTTTTGTAGATATTTGTCTTTTCTTCCTCTCTTTTAAGAATTCTTTGAGGATGGGGAAATGTAAATAATATTAAATACAAATTATAGCAATGAAAATCTACTGAAAATATAAAATTTATGATGTCTTTATTTCAAAATGTCAGACAAGTCAAATTTAATGAAATTATCTTGACAACCTTCAGCAACATATCAAACAAGGCCAAAGTCTGTCAACATGGAACTAGCAGACAAATGCAAAAGCCAAAAAGAAGCTTCCCCTTTTCAATTACTGTCATCAAAGATACATGTGTGTGGGGCAAAAAACCCACAGGGAGACCCAGACACAAGGAGAGGGGGAAGAAAGTTATTGAGAACAGCCTTCTAAGGACATATCACTATCTACTCCGGAGATAGAGCTCTATAGGAAATATGTTCAATTACAATAGAAAATAATTTGAACAAGGAGCTTCTCAAAGATTTGCTAGAAATGAAATTATTTTCTGGGATGCTATAATTTTATAGGGGATCATAATCCCTCATAACCAAATGGAGTTAGGGGAAATTTAGGAAGGCTTTTCCAGTTTTCTGCTTAATGCTGATTTCTATTCAACTATAGAAATCTGATCTAAGAAAGTGGGAAAGTAGACACTAAAAAGCCCAACAAAACTAACCTACAAAACAATAACAAAACAATAGACCAAGTAAAAATATTCCCCTGAGCTTTAGAGTATAATTACTAATTCCCAGGAACTAAAGAAGATGAGTCAGAATTCCAAAAAACTCATGAAGAAAAATGTTATTCAACTATACACAAAGAACTAATGGAGTATGAATGCAGATTGAAGCATACTATTTTTTTCCCAGCTTGTAAAGATATTTTATTTTACCAATTACATGTGAAAACAATTTTCAACATAAGTTTTCTGAAGTTATATGATCTAAATTTTCACCACCTTTCCCTTCCTTACCTCTTCCCAGAGCTGGTAAGCAATTTGATCTGAATTGTATGTGTATTATCATGCAAAGCATATTTCCATATTGTTAATTTTTGTAGGAGGATACTCATGCAAAACCAAACGCCCAAATAAAAACACAAATAAACGAATGTGGAAAATAGCATGCTTTCATCTGCATTCCAACTGAAACAGTTCATTCTCTGGAGGTGGATAACACTCTGCCATAATTCCCTCAGAACTGTCCTAGATCATTGTATTGCTGAGGGTAGCTAAGTCTATCAGAGTAGATCATCCCACAATACTGCTGTTACTATGTACAATGTTCTCCTGGTCTGCTCATTTCACTGCATCAGTTCTAGGTCTTTCTGGCTCTTTCTGAAATCATTCCATTCATTATTCCTTTGAGCACAATAGTATTCCATCACCAACATATACCACAATTTGTTCAGCCATTCCCCAATTGGTGAGCATCCCCACAATTTCCAATTATTTGCTACTACAAAAGGGCAGCTACAAATATTTTTGTATAACTAGGTCCTTTCCACTTTTTTTTTTTTAATCTCTTTGGGATACAGACCTAGTAGTGGTATTACTAGGTTGAAGGATATGCATTTTACATAGTCCTTTGGGCATAGTTCCAAACTACCCTCCAGAATAGTTGGATCACTTCATAATTCCATCAACAAGTGAAACATACTATTTTTTACTTTATTTTCTTCATGGGCTTTTAAAAAATGCATGCCTTCTCCTACATGACCAGTACGGAAATATGTTTTGCATCACATCATATGTATCATGTATATCAAACTGCTTGCCTCCCCAGGGATAGGAGAGGGAAAGGAGAGAATTTGGAATTCAAAATTTAAATTTAAAATTGATTTTACATGTAATTGAGAAAGATTTTTTTTAAAAGATGGATTTTGCCATGTTTGACATTTCTGAGCACGAGCAACTAACAAATACTTCTTGATGAAAGTCATGGAAGAAACTCAAAAGCAATTCATCTATTATTTTCCCCAGACTATACATGGAAATTAGCTTGACAAGACTGTTGCCTTTACCAAGTCTTGAATTATTTGGTTTCACATTTCTGTGTCTAGAAAAGAAGAAAAGTAATTATCTAGGTCACAACAGATTAGAAAGATATTGTAAGAGTTAAAATAGTTGAGGCCATAAACTGTAATGATTAAAATAGTGGAAGACTTAAATTGTAGTAGATAAAAGAGTGGATGAGTAAATTGTGACTGCAGAAAACATGTTTTCACTACAGTGTCTTGTTTTTAAATCAATATATAAGGTGGTCGCCAGGGAAAAATTCCCAATTATTCAATATACCTAAGTCAACTGGGTTTTATAGAGATTTTTAATTAATACAATGAGGAATTAAGAAAGAGAGAGAGAAAGAGAGAAAAGGGGAATAATGAGAAAAGGATAGGCCAGCCCAGGGCAGCCCTGGCCAACCCAGGCCTTAAGCCCTAAGAGAAAGATCAGTCAGTCCTTAATCACTCACCACAAGATCTGTCCAAGCAAGGATTCTAGTGACACCAGGCCAGCTTCATCTCAGCTGACTCCACCAGCTCAATCCTGAATCTGAATGTCCCTCCAGCTATATCTGAGCTGTCTTTTAAAGCAAATTTTCTCCTATGTTAGCTCCCCTAAGTTCTTACATCTACCAATCACAGTAGACGTTTTTCAAAGGACAGACCATTCTTAGTTCACACCTGAGTAGACTAATCTTTTGAGTAAGTTCTCACCTCTTTGCTCCTTGTAAGTTCACAAGTTGCCTGACCTTTATAGGTACTTAGCACCCCGTTGTATTATATCTAAAAATAGGCACAGCTTAAGAACTTTTTATCTTACTATAAGTATGGGTTTAAGTACTTTTCATTGTTCAGCAAAGAGTTTACAACTTTATCTTCCCCTAAGGCATGCTTAAGTATGGTGAAGTAGAGTTCTCACATTCCTGATTAAGTACCTTCACTGCCCAAATGGGGAATGGTCTTAACCAAATCTTATGAAGTAGGGTCTGAGAATTTTTAAGGTTCACAATATAAAGTTAAAAGAAATAAAAATAATATATAGGAAAAAAATGACTGAATAAGGAGAAAAGATCCTGCAGAAAAATCAAAGGGGATTAATTAAGTTCTTCAGTTTTTTGAGGCAGAAAGATTAACACAAAGAACACCAGATGGAGTCAAAAGGAGAGGCCTGAGTCCAAATCTCGTTTCTAAATTCCAACTGACTATGACATGGGCAAATCACTTAATTTCCCTGAGCCTCAGTTTCCTTATCTATAGAATGAAGATAACAATACTTTTAATAGCTATTTCACAGGGATGAAGAAAGCATTTTGCAAGTCTTAAGACATAATACAAATGTGAGTGATGATGTTTTTCTTTTGCAAACAGCACATGTTATCCATCAGTCACCTAGCAGCATTTGTTGGGCTCCGCACTGGGCACCAGAACAGATAGTGGGCTTGCCTTTCTCAAACACAAAGAACATTTCTTGCATGGTAAGGTGTGCTGAGAAGAATAGTGCAGCCTTCTAGCACTTGGCTAGCTTGACTGCCCCATGCTTCCTCTTCCATCATCTCTGCTCCCCACAGTGATGCATCACAGGAACTTATTTCAAGATTTTGAGTCTAGTTCTTTTCTCCTTTACAAGTTAAAATTCTACATTTCTGAGAACTTGCAAAGTTAAGCTTTCAATGGGAGGTTACTATTCATAGACAGATGGAACTGAATGAAAGAAATAGGTATGACTTCAGGGCAAAATATTCTAAAAAGGGTACAGATTTTAAGCCCTGCTACAATTAGATTGGCATCTTACCCAACAATTCAGTAAACATTAACTGAAATGAACAGACACCAAGGACCAGAGTGTTAATGCCTATAAATCCTAATGAAAATAATCTAAAAGAATTCCACATGCTACTTGAGAATTTAAAAATTCAAAGCAAATACTCAAACATCAATACAGTAGTATTCTCACTAATACTGGTGCTTAGAGAATTAAAAAGTGACCCCAGGGGGGTTGTTTCATTTCAGGAACTTAAACAACTTATTGTTATTTGGTTCAAAGGCAGAAGATTGGTAAGGGCTATGCAATGGAAGTCAAGTGACTTGCCCAGGGTCACACAGCTGGGAAGTGTCTGAGGCCAGATTTGAACCCAGGACCTCCTGTCTCTAGGCCTGGCTTTCAATCCACTGAGCCACCCAGCTGCCCCCTAAAACAACATATTATTGAGACATCCTGAAAAATATAGGATGGTTAAGTCAGTCAATAAACACTTTTAAGCACTTACTCTGTGGTCAGAAATTGATCTAAGTGCTAGGAGATGCAAAAAAAAAAAAGGTAGCTCGTTTCTCTAAGGACTGCCAGTCTAATGGGGAAACAAAATGCAAACAATGTTATATATACAGAATAAACTAGAAATAATAATAATATAAAATAATCACCAGAGGGAAGTCACTAGCATTGAGGGAAACAGAACAAGTTTCTTGTGGAAGGTAAGATTTTAACAGGGCCTTGAAGGAAGTCAAGGAAGTCAAAGGATAGAGATGAATGGACCAAGTAATAAAGGCTCTGAACACCAAACACAGAGGGGGTTATACCTTAGGAAGACCACTTGGACAGCTGAATGAAGGATGACCTGGAATGGAAAGTAGCAGGTAGACTAACCAGCACACAAAGTTCAGGTGTGAGGTAATAAGATGCCACGTGTCAGGTGCACCAAGGTGGAAGCAGTGTCAGAGAGAAGGAGATGTAAAGAAGGCAAAACCATATGAAGAATAAAAGCGAAGAGTCACAGATGACACCTAGCTTGTAAGTCTAGGTCACTGAGAGGTTGATGGTACTCTTGACACTAATAGGAAAGTTAGGAAGAAGGAAGGATTTTGAGGACAAGATAATGAGTTGAGATGTGGAAACACTGAATTACCTATAGGCAATTGTGAAGCAAAATTGACAGTTAACAGAGAAATTTCGATTAGAGAAGATTTGAGAATCAGAGATAGATATGTTCATTGAATCACTGGAAGCTGACGAGATTATATAAAATCTTATATAGGGAGAAAGGGGGCCAAGACAGAGTCCTGTGGGATGCCCATGTTCAGAAAGCATGACTTGGATGAAGTTTCAGCAGACTGAGAAGGGACAGTCAGATAGGGAAGAGAATAAGGAGAAAGTAGTGTCACAAAAATTTAGAGAGAAAAGAGTTTCAAGAAGAGGGTGGCTGCCAGTGTACAATGCTGTAGAGAGGTCAAGAACAATGATGACTGAGAAAAAGTCATTGGACTTCATGAATAAGGGACTGTGAAGGGAAAGATTTAAGAGTGTTCTCTTTTACTAGTTTTAAAGTTTAGGTTGTGAAGTGGAGGAAGGAAAAGTTGGAAGAAGTTCTTGTGACTTTGCTGACTATCTTATTTTACCTCTCAGTAGACTGTTTTGTACCTATAAAATGGGTATAATGAGGTAGCTTGTGTTCTGTGTCAGTAAGGGGGCAGCGTCTTCCTCATCTCCCACAATACACTTTAAAAGAAAAAAGTCTTTGACAGCAAAATGCTGTTTGAAGCTAGGCTTTTTTAAAAAATCTCATCCTTTTTCCTTCACTAATTTCTCAAAATAGAATCAGTATTTTAGGTACTATATCAGATGCTGACTCTGATAGGCAATGTTTTCCTACATCTTCTGAAAAGCCATGAGGTCAGAACTGAATCACAAATTAATTCCTCGAGGGTCTTCAGAGAAAAGGAAGAAAAAGCCTGCATCTTTTTCTCAGCTGTGGATGATGGGGATCTCTCCACTGAAGTCCTATTTTGATGTCTCTTCTGGGAACAGAAGTAACCTAGGAGTCTCCAAAACTATGCTAATAGAATGCAAGCTTTGGCAAGTCCTATTCAGCCAGAAACACTTAAAAATTAAGGCCATAAGTGATGGACTTGTCATCTGTAGATGAACCTGTCAATGTTTATCGCAAGATTAGAATTTTTTTTATCCATTCTAACCCTCAAAGATCATGTTCTTGGTTGTCAAGAGATTTTGATCTGCATTGTAACCACTGACAAAAATCTAAGATCTTTGAGTTTAGTTAAGATAGTTGCTCATATTGGCAGAAATAGATTTTGATTTCTGGACCTATAACCAGAAGTACTTTGAACACCAAAGAAAAACTGCAAACCACTCCTTCCTAAAGCTTCTAAAGAAAGAACATAGTTGATAGCAAGTGCCTCACTCCTTGTTTATTGAGGTTCCTTTTCTTAGCACACTGTGTAATTTCAACAACTGAAAAACAACAGCTCTCAGACCCTGCCACCATGGTACTTTTCTAGGTTGTAGAATCCTTAAGTCTAGTCCTTGTTTCACCATAAGTCAAGTAATCTCTCTGAACCCAGTTTTTCTCACTGACAAAATGAAGAATATCAACTAAATTCCAGTTCTATCTAGGATTTTAAGCAGATAATCAAATCTCCCACCTTTGGCAAACTGGGGTGTGGAGAGGTTTTGTCTGAGAATCTGGTTGTGGAGTCATAAAATAGCACATTTCCATTCATTTGTTTATTCAATTATAGAAAGTCTAAAAAAACTTAGTTTTGACCGTAAAAGGCAGACTTACTCTGATCTTGCTAGAATGAAAGCCAAGGGAAAATTATGTTTAGCTGAACAACAAACTGATTCACAGTAATTTCAAAGTTTTCTTACTCTGGAGTTGTTGAATGATACTTTATCTTGGCCCGGGCCTCCTAAGTCTAGACTACCAAGATTCTTAATTGCCCAGAAGAAAGATATTTGGAAAATAATGAGTTTCTCTCCTCACTGTTCCCCAAATCTTTGCCACTTCCATAGACTCCCAAAGCAATTAGTCTTTTGTTTAAAAGCTAACACTCTCATAGACTCATCAGAATTTCCTGGCACAGTTCCTGGATAGAAAAGTTATCCAGTGAAGCAATTTACCAAAAAGTGTAATCTATTTAGAAACACCCAATCTTACCACTTCTATCTAAACCCCTCCAATACACTATTTATACACTTAATTTGATCAAAATTGAAATACCTTGGCTTGATTATTATTATTTAAAATAGTTAAATGAATGATTACTATTATTTTTTAAATCCTTATCTTCTGGTTTAGAATCAATGCTAAGCCCTAGTTTCAAGGCAGAAGAGTAGTAAAGATTAGACAATGAGGTTCGTAACCTATTCAGGGTCACAGAGCCAGGAAATGTCTGAGGCTAGATATGAACCCACGACCTCTTGTCTCTAGGCCTGCTTTTCTATCCATGGAGGCACCCAACTGCCTCCAATTTTTTTCTATTCTTAAAGAGAAATTTTAAGAAAGGAAAAAAACCCTTAAATATAATTCCTTTCTCTCTGGGGACAATACACCAGGTGTTTCTGCTTAAGTTTTTAAAAAAGATTTTTTCTTCACTATAATAATGTATTTGTAAAATTATATTATTATTTATTTGACATATATTTATAAAAGTTAACTTAATAATGAATGAATTACCTAATGGAATTATTATCAATAAAATATGCTTCATGCTTTTAAAAATTAAGACTATGCAACATGATTATTTTCCATCTTCATTTTTAAATAAAAAAATTATAAATTAAAAAAATAAAAAATTAAATAAAAATGGATTGCCCATTTTATGTTTCAAAAGGGAAGAGGGAAGGTAAGGAATTAAGCATTTATATAGCACCCATTATGTGCCATGCATTATACTAAGCACTTTTTTACATATGTTACTTCATTTGAACCTCACAACTAGGGAGATAGGTACTAATATTATTCCTATTTTACAGTTGAGGAAATTGGGACAAACAAAGATTAAGAGACTTACCAGTCACAGAACTGGTAAGTGTTTGAGGCTAAATTTCAACTAGATCTTCCAGACTCTAGGCCTAGCACTCTACCCTCTGTACCACTAGCATGGTCATTTAAAGCCTATGAATATTCAATTAAACAAAAACAGAATACTTTTCATCTCCTAATTGAGCTGATTCCTTGTCTCCCTATCCAATCCATCCTCCACAAAGATGCCAACATGAGCCATAAAGCTATAGTCTGACTTATATCACACCCCTAATCAATAAGCTCTGAAAGACTCCTACTTGCTGACTCTGGGATAAAATACAAATTCCTCTGTTTGGCAATCAGAGCCCCTCACAATCTGGTTCTAATCTACCTTTCTAACCTTATTATAAATTACTGAATTCACACACTCTCTAGTTTAGGCAAAATGGCCTTCTTTTGTCTCACACATTACCTTTCATTTCCACTCTCTACGCCTTTGACAGGCTTGTCCTGCAAGGCAGAAAAGTGTTTTTCTTCACTTGTGACTCTTACAAGCATCAAGATTCTTTCAGAGCTCACCTCAAGGGTCACATCTCCTACACAGGGCCTTGCCCGAGTCCCCTAAGCAGCCAGCAAATCTCCTCTCCACATTACTCCATATTTACTTTGTATACACCTTTATGTTTACGTGTTATTCCTCCAAATAACCTAAGTCCCCAGGAGGCAGAGACTATTTCAACTTTGTTTCTGAATCTCTGGCTCCTGGCACAATGCCCAGCAACAGCAGGCACTTAATGAATGCTTAGTGACTGACTCTTATCAAGAAAAGATACATGGCAGCCAAGGACAACATTAATTGAGAGTATAATCTATTTTGGGACATGCCATGGGGAAAGATTGTGTAAGATTATGGATCATTGTACCTCCCCAAATAGGCAAGCATACTAAGGGGAGGAAAATTGTGCAAAAACCTTTATCTGAGCCACCCCAGAGCAGCCCAAGGAAATTTAGAGATGAAATGAGGTCAGCAAACAGGAGCAAAAGGGAACTGATCAGTCAGTATTTCTCAAGTGATCTGTTTTTATCATCAGTGCCAAAAGAATGACCCCAATCTGGCCGTTATCACCTCAGCTTCAAGTGCCACCTGAGGAAGCAGAAATGGCAGATTAGATAAAGCCAGGAAACCCCAGTACATGCAGTCACAAATTCATAATAGTGGAAACAATTATGAAAGCAACGAGGGGACAACATTTCAAGATAGATCAGAGAGAAAAATACTGAACTAGGAAAAAAAATACAGATGGTATTACCAAAAAGAGTAATTTGTAGAGACAATCACTGACTACTGATCAAAGTTGTTCATATAATCTACTACAGTGTCAAACTCAAACAGAAATGGTAGCCTCTAATCTATACATAAAGATGTCTGTGGGACACATATTGACAATATTAAAATTAAAATGTAAAGTTACTTATTTTTATTATTTTATTAATTATTATTTTATTATTTATTTTGTTAAATATTTACAACATTTTAATCTGGTTCAGTCCAAATGTAAAAATTAAATTTATATCTCTGATAATACAATTATTACATATTATGAGGTTCATTAATGATCATTAGAAATCAAGGAGTAAAGAGAATACAAAATAAAAATCATGTGCCAATGGCTGGTTAGCCATTTCAAGTTTTCCCCACCTTACCACCATCACTGCTAATGCTACATCATGCAAGAAGAGAGAGAACATGGGAAGCGCTACTGCCAGTTAAATACCAATAGAGTGATCTTGCCAATGTGGAGACAGAGGAGAGATTATAGGGAATTTTGGGAAATACCAAGGACTTCTGGGGAATGAAGTCTAAGGTTCAAAATCTCCATTTATACATTCCCCCTGAGAAACGAGGAAGACTAGTCTCTCCATTGGGTCTTGTAAACATGCCAGCTATGAAATTACAATAATTTGAGGATAAGAGGAAAAGAGAACAAAACCAGTAATTGCTAGGCACATTTATACATACACTGGAGGATGTTTCTGGTAGCATGCAATTGAATCCTCTGGTCTACACATATACTAAGGGCATCCTTGGTGAAAAGAAACAAAAAGAACAGACCGGCTTTTGACAGCAGACCATATTTTCAGTCACATAGTTGATTGTTTATAAAAAAGCACTGGATTTAACAAAGCAAAACGCATCCTGAAAACCTTTCCCAACAAGGTATATCTAATGACTAAATGGATCCTTGTAAGAACCTTATCAAGATTCCTGGATAGTAGCAACCACAGAAATAACTTTGTTCCATGATCTTCTGATCTCTGGCACTGTCATGGAAGATAATCCACATAGAATCCAAATGCAAAATAAATGACTCTGAATGTACCAGTTTGTAGGTTGTTTTGTGCTGATTACATCAAGCCTCAAGCTCCTAAACACCACTAATTATTGTAAACACTCATGGGATTGACCCTAACAATCCACACAGGAAAAACCGAATGAAAGACTGATTATTGTCTCTAGACTATGACATACAGTGGAAAGGAGAGCTCAGTGAGGACTGCCCACACATTGCTTGTGTTGGATAGATATCTGTAGATGGATAAGCAGGGTCCAGAATCAAATAGGGAGAAAACAAGATAGAAAAAGCTCCATGTTATCTAAGTCAAATGATCTCAAGGCCTCAAAGGAAATGATAGATTTGGAAAATTACTCAATACTTCCAAAGATTGCCAAGTTGTTTCTTGATATAAGCCCTTGTTTTTCAAAAGCAATACTGATTTTTTTGATACAATAGAGGTGCAAATCAGAGAACACCACAAAAAGACAATGAAGAGATATGTAGTACATTACAGCACATTACCAATAATGACTGTCACATAACAAGAATAAAGGATAGGGAGCAGCTAAGTGGCTCAGTGGATTAGGAGCCAGGCCTAGAGATGGGAAGTCCTAGGTTCAAATCCGACCTCAGACACTTCCTAGCTGTGTGACTCTGGGCAAATCACTTAACCCTCATTGCCTAGCCCTTACTGCTCTTCTGTCTTAGAACCAATACAAAGAAGTATTCATTCTAAGATGTGTAAAAATTAAAATTAGTCGGGAGGTCCTAGGTTCAAATCTGGCCTCAGACACTTCTCAGCTGTGTGATCCTGGGCAAGTCACTTAACCCCTGTTGCCCAGCCCTTACCACTCTTCTGCCTTGGAGCCAATACACAGTATTGATTCCAAGATGGAAGGTAAGAGTTTAAAAAAATTAAAATTAAAAATATAATATTTGAAATTATTGTAGATTAATTTTAATTTTTACAGATGGAAGGTAAGAGTTTTTTAAAAAGAACAAAGGATAATTGGTGAATAGTGAAAATGCTGCACTAGTAATTATGGAATATCAAAAGAGATAGAGAAAATCCTCTAGAGCAATGGGTAAATCCTAAATAAGCTAGAGTCAGGGAGTCATTTCCAGGAGTACATATCTAGTCATACATTTTCTCAATAAGCAGAAGGTACTAGAACTATCGTAGAGATTTGACATTTTTCAGTGTTAAAAAAAAGTAGTGAGAAAATTCTCAAAAGGGTAGAGAACCATTGCTGAAGAGGATTTATTGTAGAATATGGACAAGAATAGCACAGTATGAGAGGGTCTAACTAGATGACTGTCTGAACCAATAGAAAGAATCAACACTTAAATCAGTGAGATTAAAAGAGCCACCTGAAAATTGAAATTAGATAATGGAAAACAATAACATCACTCCTCTTACAAGAGAAGAAAAAAATCAAGACTACTCTAAAAATACTCATATCATTAAAGAAAACATTTTATCTTAGTCCTTCAAAAATATAACTCAGAGAGATTTCTAGATAGAAAGAAGCAAATTTTTAAAAAGAAAAGCTTATTGCAAATATTATTATTGACCTCATTTACTTGCATTTCTGAGAGTTAGATAGTTAGATAGTTATTTTCCTTCTGCTGATAGTACCTATTCTGTGTCTTTGCTTAAAGCAGTTAGGTACTATAGAGGATAGAGCTTGGCAATAGACATGGCCTCAGAAAAACCCAAGTTAAGATTGACCTCAGATACTAGCTGTTTGAACCTAGGTAAATCACTTAACCTCTCTCAGTCTGGTTATTCATTTGTAAAATAACAAAACCTGCCTCCCAGAGTTGTTATGAGGACAGCATTTAGTAGTCTTTATAAAATGCATTGTAATCCTTTAAGGGCTATGTAAATGTTTATGCTTATTATAATTATTATATTTAGTTTTACTTTCATGCCTTAAGAAATACTTTTAACTAAAAAGCTAATTGAAATAATTTTTACAAAGTAGCAGGACATAAAATAAACTCACATAAATTATCAACATTTCTATATATCACCAACAAAGACCTGTATAAAGAGGTAGTACAAGACACCTCACTTAAAAATAACTGTAGATAGCATAAAATATCTGTGAGTGTACTTGCCAAAACAAACCCGGGAACAACATGAACATAATTATAAAACACGTTTTATACAAAGTAAGAGTTAATTAAATAATAGGAGAAATAATTGTGCATGGGTAGCCAGAGCCAGTATAATAAATATGAAAATTTTGCCTAACCTAAGCTACTTATTCAATGCCATCCCTACTAAATTACCAAAAAAATTATTTTATTAACCTGGAAAAATATTAAAAATTCATTTGGAATAAAGGTCAAAAGCATTAAAAAATGAAAAATAAATGTTTTTAAATCCAAAGGAGAAAGTATTGCTAGAGACAACTTCCCCCCTTTTTTCATAGTAGGCACCTAATAAGCATTTTTTTTTGTTTGAATGAAAGTCATTTATTCCTAGAATAGGAATACTCATATCATTAAAGAGAATATTTTATCCCAGACCTTCAAAAATATAACTCAGAGAGATTTCCAATGCTAAAACAGCCAAAGAGAGGGCTTAGGGAAAGACTAGAGATACTTAATGAAACAAACAAGCTTTTACTTAGTTAGATCTTCAGTGTAGCTATATAACTGATTTTTACTGTGCTAATTATGTGGCAGTAGTTCAAGAACCTATAACTCCTTTTACACAGTATTTATTACTGTCAAAAATATATATTTCCATTAAATTGTCTCTACATATTATTTAGCATAGAAATTACTGTAGCCCAACGGGATATTAATTGTCAGATGTGCCTTAAGGGAAATATAAATACTGGGGGGAAATGTCATTCACATTCAGGTCAAAGAAAAAGTTCTGACAGTGTTTTTCTTTTCTGTTTTTGAGTCAGATCAAGGAGCACAAATTCAAGAGGAATAAAGTTTCCTAATACTTGCCTCTTGCAATCTAAAAACAACTGGAATTTTCCGTTCTGCACAAGCAGCTATAAAATTGTCAGGAAGTAACTGCCCATCTTTAAGGAACTGGTCATCTTTGCCTTGATCTATTAATACATCCAACTGAGAATCTGGATAAGACTTTACAAGATGAGTGGCATCATATGCCTGTAAATAAAAGGAAAAAGTCAAAACTAATTTTTACAATGCTTAACAAATATATTCCAGAACATGAAGTACTCTGGAAAGAGTCTATCAAAATAAGCCAGGTATACTTAATATTGCTACTAAAATAAATCAGAAATTAAAAGCAACCCAGATTATAAGGCTGATTAAGTCTGAAATATGCTTCTAAGGCTGAAGTTATTAAAAGTTCTATTTATCTTAACATAACTTTTAAAGATTTTGGTTAAAAATCCTCCTGGATTTAAGTTCCCAGTTTCCCTCTCCTTGCTTTAAATAATCCTACTCACAAAAGAAAGATCATCTTCCTTAAAAACTTTTTGGCTCATATCCTTTCCTTTTAACTCTAAGCACACCTCTCAAATACAATAAAAACATCAAATAATTTTTAAAGTATTTTTAATTCCTTTATTTCGTTCCACTCTTAGATATCTCTATTTCAACTAGCAACACAGTCTATCCCCTCTAACAACCCCTGAAACACACACTAGTATTCTTTCACTTCTAGTAATATATACGTGGTTTCTTTTTCTTTTCTCCTCTCCATATACAAATAAGAAACGTCATTTATTTGTGTCTGTGAGTTTATTTTTGTGCATGTGTATCTCATATAAAAATCTCTCTTTAAAAAGAAAACCTGGGTTCTCTATCAGCAATTTTTCATTCAAATCAGCACAAATGTTATTAACAAAGAAGCCCTATTTATATATTCAGGCTCTTGTCATCATATGATTGAATATAGAGTTGTCATAGACACAGTAAAGAGATGGGTTAATATAAATTTCCAAGAAATAATAGCACCCAGACTTTTTTGCAATAGTAAGAAGTGACAGATTGCCTTTTCCACAAAGGACATTCTTTTCTTAGGGTATTTATTTTAATTAATCACTGCTTATAATAACATTTTTTTTATCATATGTGTATTTTGCTATAATGTTTATTCCTTAAATTTTAGATAAACTTTAAAGCCTGGCTAGGCATGTATGATCTCTAGTTTGCATGATTTTTAAAGACTTTAATATTTCAGATATAAATTATTTAGTACCTACCTCCCATTTACTTTGATCTGATCCTAAATATCCACTGAAGGCCTTTTTCCCCCAAGGACAGAGCATTGGATTGCAGATTGGAGAGAATGCTGACACAGACTTCAGAAACAAATAAAACAAGGTTCATAACCAGTCAGTTTGGAAAGTTATATTTGAAGTGACAACTAGAAAATGACTAAGAAGCTACTGACTCCTCATGAAAAAGTTTGTGAACAATTTTCTTGAAATATCTTTGGCTTTCAGTGTAGGTGCTTCAAGGGCCAGAACAACCCTCTGAATATTCTGTTTAACTGCAAGTAAATTGGGGGTGCTGAAATAATACAAAGTAATGAAATTTTCATTTCACCAAAAATGTATATTAAATAAAAAGAAGTTTATGTTAGGACTTTCCTTCTTCTGATTATGCCCACCAAAAAAAAATTGTTGAAATATTAGAACAGACTTTTGATGAATAAATGGCATTTAATTCTAAAATACTCTAAGAATTATTTTTAAAAGATATACTGGAATTTTAATAGCATTTTTACCACTCATAATACAAATCTTTTCCATATTATTTTGAATCCTATACCACTAGCAAACATTGGATTCATCAAACATTTACTATGTTTTTTATATGGGCTGAAATTCAGAATATAGACATTTTTGTTTCAAAGAATTTATAAATGATTATAAAGAATTTATACTTCATACATAATTATAGTTTCTATTAGATTTAATAATCTCCATGTGAGAAGGTAAATGTATTTTTGCATTAGAAAATAGAAAATTGCTTTATTGCATATTGATAAGATGTTTGATTTTTTTAAAAATCCATCATGATAGAAAGCTGGTTCAATTTCAGAACAAATCTTGCCAATAATAAAACATATCTTGCTTCAGTACAAAGTCTATTATAAATGCTTTCATCTCTGAATTAAAGATTCAGAATAATTTAGTAACTATTCCCTCAGGCTTGGGTATAGATGAAGCAGACCACAAAAGTAATTTAGTCCTATGATTTTTAAGAAGCTAGGTCGTTTAATATGGTTGATGGTTCAAAACACAGCATGGCTGCCAAAGACCATATTGCCATTTCCTTTACAGCTCCTCATAGCACACTGTTCTACATTATGTAATGAGCTGAATGAACATAAGAGGACTCAAAGTTATTAACTGAGAACAAAACATATAATACTTAGAACAGGCAAATGAGAAAGTTACCATTCTTGTCTATAAAGAAGGGCTGCTTAAAATCTGGTAATAAATGAATAATGTCTACTGCATTCATATAAAGGGAAAAGTGAAGTAGAATAAAAAAGAAACCTGACACTCAAATAAAATCACTAAACAGTTAATATTTTTACATGATGAAACTAGTTTAATTATGGACACTAAATTTAATTAGTTGTATTGATATTTGACAGTCATTATCAATCACTAAATAAAAAAGAATAATGAACCATTACAAGCTAAGCACAATTCCTTTTATCTCAGAAAATCAGAGTTAAATTTACTAAGCTTCTTTTGAATGAATGGTGGTGGTAGTAGTTCAAATCATTAATATCTCAGAATTAATTACAAAGTAGATGACTTTGGGCAGGTCACTCAGAGTCATCATCTAGAAAAGGATGCTATTGAACTAGAAGACCTCTAAGATCCCTTCTAGAACTAAATCACATTGTACAACATTTCTGGTGAACAACTAATAAGAGATTTATTTCACATTTGGATGAAACACCAACTTAAGTTGAGTATATGGTGGGGAAAAAACATATTTTAGAGATATATACATATAGACAATAAGCTGGATCTCTGGAACTGAGGATAGAACCTACTTCTGAGGTTGTAACAAAAATTTCCAATATAAAATATGAAGACTTTTTTTATTTCTGACCCCTGGTCCTAGAAAATTCTAATGTAAATACTATGAAGTTGAATGAACCTCAAATTCAATCTTAATAAATTACTAAAAAGAAATGTTAACCATTTTTAACACTGAGATAATCTTACTTTGTATTTTCCAGGATTCTTCAAAGCACAAATCAGAGCTCCATGGCCTCCCATAGAATGGCCAAAAATAGACATCTTCTTTGGGTCAGCTGGAAAATTGGCATTTATCAGCTTGGGCAACTGAAAAAGATTGACAAGGTAACAAAAATATAGAAGAAATGTAGTCTGTTTTCCAAGGTACACAAAAATACCACAAGTAAATCCATATTGATAACTGTTTCAATCTATGTACAAGCTAATTAGATCTACTTTTTTGTATACATGAATTAGTTTTAAAACATCATGACCAAGAAATATTACTATTAAAAAGGAAATAGTAGTTATACTATATCAGTGATGTCAAACCTTTTAGAGACAGTGTTGAGCCCTACCCCAGACCGAATGCTGTGCCCACTCACCTACTCGCCCAGAGACTGAATGCTGTATTCCCCCCTTCCCCCAGCTCCCATTTTACCCCAGACAAGGGAGGGAGGAAGCATTCCCATTGGGCTATTGGGTAGAAGGACAAGTGATGAGAGGCCCATGTGGAGAGAGGGAGGAGAGTGGCCCAAGCGCTCTGGTCCCCTGCAGCTATTGCCACACTCTGAGCTGTGCTCCCCTCAAACCTAGCTCCTCTCAAACCCCACCACGGGAATCACCTTCACCACAGACCCAATAGGCTGCTGTCTGTGCCTCATCCTCATACAGCATGTGACCCCTCCACCTTACCTGAGATAGGGGAGGGAGGAAGAGCTCCCATTGGCTGCTGGGAAGAGGGGGAATGGGAAGTGAGGAATGTTTTCAGGTGCATGGAGAGGGGGAGGGGAGCATCTCCACCCCGAGTCCCTCTGGCTCTCTAGTAATGAACTCTGGTGGGCAACAGCAGGCATGCTCACAGAGAGGGCTCTGTATGACCTTTTGGACACATGTGCCATAGGTTTGCCATCACAGTACTATAGTGTCATGGCCCTCAAAAGTGGTCCAAAACAAACAAAATAATAGAAAGTTGGCCATATTGCATCAATATGCATTAAATATTTCCTTTTTCTTTTAAAAGCTTGCATTTTCTTAAAAATTAAAAGTATGACATCTTGTTTAAGGAGATAGATCATTCTAACTTCCTTTAGTCAAAATTACATTTCTATGCTATTTGACTATTTCAAATAAAATACTTTGAAAAAAGAAATGCTTTCTGTTTGTGTGGCCTTGAAAACATAATACACATAGTTGGCACTTTTGAGTTTGTTGTTTTTCTTAAACTTTTGAGGTTGTATCTCTAACAAAGTCCTACTTATCACAGCACAAAGGTTACCTTGTGAGTCAGCAAGGCACAAGAGTTGGCAGGTAGCTCTTCCTATTTGGGAACAGCTTCAAGCAAGCTGAAGCCTTGGCAACAGACTATTCTTGCTTTCTGAGGGCCAACCTGGCTAATTACAGAAGGCTAGTCACTTGGTGATGAATTTTTTAGCCATGATAACTCATAGAACAAAAAATATTCAAAATGACCTTTAGTTCTGTACAGGTCCTTTCCATTTCTACAGCAACAGGAACAGAGCAAAGGAAAAGGGGGCACTCAATCATGGTTTTTAAACAGAACTAGATACATTAATTTAATTTTTGGCACTCTAAAAGTGACTGTTGCGTCCAGTGACCAATGAGGGGCCATACTACTTACTGGAAGAACTAAATCATCAATCTTGACATTCTTGCTATAAACGAAATCAGAAGATAAAAGGAAGCTATAGTTAAATGGAAGGATGGCTTGCGGAGACAAATAAAGGAGTTGGCAAAATTGATTTTATTGTATGTCCAAAGAAAATACTATTTTTTGAGAAACCTGGGTAACTTTATATTGCAATGATCATGACTATTATCTGGCAGAGAATAATAAAAGAAAATAACTACTGCAAGGGATCAGGTGGAAGAGAATTTTATTAAGAACTTAAGATCCTCCAGATTAAAATAACATAATATCAACACATATTAAGCACCCCTTATGTGCTGGGAACTGCTAGATGTAGATACAAACACAATGAAAGAAAAGATTGCATCCTTATAAGAATCTTACATTCTAACATTATGACAAAGTTGAATATATGGAAATATGGAGGCAAAACACTGAAAAGCATGATACAAAAATAAGAAAATGAGAGATGGAATTCTTACAGATTATAAAATCATGTCTATATATTATGAATACTTTTTTTCAAGAAGAAAATTTGGAGTTGTTAGATGTGGCTAAAATCAAATAACATTAAAAAACGAATTTTAATATATTTATGCAAAGAAGTGATTAGTTATCATTGGGAAAGTAATTTCTGAACTGGATATTGGTATATGGCCTAATTTGTGAACCTTTTGACTTTGAGTGCCCGGGGGCAAATAAACACTGTCCGTGAGCTCCCACTAGCAGAGAGAGTTGAGGGAGAAAGTGCTTGCTTGGATGGATGGACAGAGAGGTGGGACATGCAAAAAATGTCCTCTGGTGCTGGAAAGAGGGAGAACTAAGCAGCTCCCTGAGTGCCGGCTCTGCACATGTACCACATCTTTGAAAGCTAGTGTATCGTCAGACTTGTTAGTCAAAAGTTTCAAAATAAATATGCTCTGACCAACATAATTATTAATCTCTTAAGAAAAACACTTGGGAATTAAAATAAGCCTACTTAGAAACCTTAATGGTCCAAACTTGTGATTTCCTAAGTTTAGGAAGTTATCAGGGACTAAACCCTCTCTCTCAATACAGATCAGCAACTACTCTGTGAATGATAGTCTTTGAGGGTTTCCTTGGGCCCTAAGATGTTAAGTGGCTTAATTGTCCAAGGCCATACAACTCATAGGAGTCAGAGGGAGAATTTAAACCTGCATATTCCTGACTCCAAAGCCAATTCTCTATCCAGAATGCCATGTTGCCTCTCAGAGAACATGATATTTTGATAAAATTTGATATTTTCTCTAACATGACCAACAAATACACTTACAACAAATACACATTAATTTAAAAATACTAATCTTGCGTTTAAGATTAAATCTTTCAAACAAAATCAAAGTAAGACACCTAGTAAACAAATAAAAATAACTGAAGCTAATTACTAAAATGTTCATTTCAGTGGAATTACCTCATCTGTTATATAAGAGTACATCCTATAGTTGGTTTTCCAAGGTTCTTCAGTGGCATTCACATAAAAACCAGCACCAGTACCAAAGTCCCAGCTGTCATCTTCTCCTTTAATATTGCAGCCACCTATCAAAGCAAAATATCATTGTTAAATGACCATTTGAAATCATTATTGTAATATTTATGAATATTTTACATAGTACTTTGGTTTTTCAAGTTTCTTTCATCTGGCTGATTTTACACGATTTGACCTTACTAATACTGTGAGGAGTGCTAGGTAAACATTTTTTAAATGTTTTATTTAAAGGTGAGGAACTAAGGTTCAGAGCATTTAAATGATTTATCTAAGATCCCTTTACAGAGTCAGTAAATGACACAGCTAGGATTGAATCCATGTTTCCCAACTCCTATTATATTTAAAATGATTGATGTTGTAAACTGTAGTGAGTTAAAATGGTGGAAGATACAAATTATGCTATATATAAGAGAGGGTGAGTAAATTGTGACCGCAGAAAATATGTTTCACTACAGTATCTTGGTTTTTAAATCAAATATAAGGTGTTTGCCAGGGAAATATTCCCAATTATTCAATATGCCCAAGTCAACTGGGTTTTATAGAGAATTTAATTAATAATACAATGAGTAATCAAAGAAAGAGAGAGAGAGAAATAAAGGAAATAAGTATGAAGGGCCTTAAGCCAACATGGCCTAGGCCTGAGTCTTAAGAGAGAGATCAGTGAGTTAGTCTTTTATCACTCACCACAAGGTCTGTCTAAGCAAGGTTTCTAGGGACACCAGGCCAACTCCATCTCAGCTGATTTCACCAGAGAGAGATCCAGCCAGAGACTGTTTCAAAGGGCCTCTCTCCAGAGCCTCCAGAGGGACAGAGTTCCCTCAGAAGAGCTCCTTAGAGATTGTTCTCCAAGAGTTTCCCTTCTCCAGAGCCTCTGTCAAGAGATTCTTCCCAAGCAATCCTCATACGAGCTTTCTCCAAAAGGATTGTCCCCTCAAGAGATTCTGCTTTTTCTTATATAGGGGTTTTAATCCTATGTCACCTCCCCTAAGTCCTTACATCTACCAATCACTGTAGACGTTTTCCAAAGGACTGCCCATCTGAATTCCTGCTAAGTCGACTAATCTCCTCAGTAAGTCTGAACCAGAGAAAATGCTGCTGTGTTGACTAATCCCCTCAGTAAGTCTGAACCAGAGAAAACACAGCGGAGTCGACTAATCTCATTAAGAGAAAACCTGCCCGACCCTTTTAGGTACCTAGCATCCCATTGTATCAATTCTAAAAAACAGGCCTGGCTCAAAGAACTCCCTGCCTCATCATAAGCACGGGTCCAAGTACTTTCATTGTTTAGCAAGGAGTTTTCTCCCCTAAAGCAGTCTTAAGTACGGGTGGAGTAGAGATCCTCCCATTTCTGATCCTGGTGAGTTCTCACATCAAAATGGGGAACGTTTCCAGTAGGGAATTTGTTCCAATGGAGGATTCCTCAATGTGGAAATTTTTAACATTCACAAGTCTGAGAAATTTCAAGATTTACACTCCAAACTGAGAATGTGTTCCACTAAATAACATAGCCTTTATAAGCCCATAATTCAAATACTTCTAAAATTGAATTTGATATCACTAGGAACATCACAATATGTATCGCTGTGAATCAAAATCAGTCCCCGTTTTCACCTGTACCCTTATGGGTTTGTTGTGATGAAAACACTTTGTAGGTTATAAAATACACTATAAATGTGACCCAGGACAACTGTATCATTGCATCAGTGAAGGGAGTTTCCAAACCAAGAGTTCCTCATGTTAATGAAATCACATGTTAAAACTAAAATTATTACAGTATTTCTAAAGAGAAGAGTGCAGAGTTTGTGCAAAACTACATGAGTTCTGAAATTGATAATAAAAAAGCTCAAGCATCTTTAACATATACTTTGTCTTTATTCTATACAGTGTTAAGGAACTTAGAAATGCCATTAAAAGAAACCAGAAAGCAGAAAAATATAAACCAAGAGAAAGTTCATTCAAGTTTTATTGTCTGTCACATCATTGGACTGCTTACTAGGTAACAAGAAAAGGAAAAATGCAAAGACAGGAGGATTTAAGAGGAATGAAAATGGTGGTTGAGGTGCAAATAGTATTGTAATGGTGAAAACTAAACTTTAGATACATTTTTGGAATATGACACTGTAAAGTATATAAAGTATAAATAATTTTAAAGTATAATTAATATATAAGAATAAAGTATAAAATATAATTAATAAATACCATAAATTAAAAAATAAGTAATTCCTTCATGTACTTACTTACTATGTATTACTGTGTATTATAGCTATTTGTATTGTCTTATCTCTCCACTAAACTATCAGTTCTTTGGGAATAGAGGTTGAGTCTTAACTAAACACTGTATCTTTTTTTACCATCGTTATTTTGTACTGTTTCATTGTCTTTGTGTCTAAATATCTAGTACATAATAGGTACTTAATAAATGCTTTGATTACCTATGAGCAAGAATAACTTTCTTTTACTTAATAGTTCTGAAACTAGTAATCTCCACCGTTGAAAGCACTGTGAAAATGAGGTCAAAATTATACGCTCAGCTTCTGAGAAGATTAGTTAACTGTGGTCTACTCTTTTGTCCACTGACTGCATATCATCTCAGGACCACTGCCTTGGAAAGGGAAACAATATGACAATATCGATAGAGTCATTAACCATTACTCTAAAGACACCACAATTCACATAGTATGTGCTTAAAAAATATTTGCTGAATTGTTGTTGAATTAATATCTTAGAAATAGCAATTTATATTGATAAAAGTATTGAGAATATGGATAAAAATAATGGTACTTTAGAAGGTTTTGAGAAAATGGAAGTATTTCGAGTCTTAAGAAGAGCATGAGAAAGTGTTGTTACCAATAAGAAAAGTTAGAATAGGGAATTGATACAAGTTAGATGCCAAATGTTGTCCTCTAATAGTTAAGATTATTCCAATCTATTCTTTAACAGTTAAATACTACATAAAGAATGGATACAGGTTAAAAATAATATTCGCCCCCCTATCCCCACTATTTTTTATCTCTTTTTTATCTTTTAAGAATCAAGAAGCAATTGTACCAAAGAGACAAATTTTATGGTTTTATAGATTACCAAATATCTTTTTACTACTGTTGTAAAATTACTTACCACCATACGACCAAGTTTTTACATGCTTTTCTGAATTCTCTTAATGATTTGACTAACAAGATAAGCACTCTATTTCAAAGATATTGTCACAAGAAAACAATTTATAGATATGAGTTATTTTAAATATATTAAATGTTGTCAAATCCTTGAAAGATTATCATTATTATCATAAAAATATGATTACACAAATCTTAAACTATAGGGCTTTTCTCCTGATTTTCAACATAGAGTTCATTGATAAGAACAAAGATCAATACAATCTTATTTAATTGAACTGTTGCTAATAATTCCTTCTAACATTTTAAATAGGGACAGTTAGATAGTATAGTGAATAGAATGTTGGGTCTAGAGTCAAACTCATAGAGTTCAAAATCTGTCCTCACGTACTAGCTGTGTGACCCTGGGCATTTAACCCTATTTGTCTCAGTTTCTTTAACTGTTAAATTAGCTGGAGAAGAAAATGGCAAGCCACATCTTTGCCAAGAAAACCCCAAATGGGATCACAAAGACTTGGACACAACCAAACAACATCTTAAAAACTGCCTCTCCTTAATTCCTATGTGCTCCTTTAGATACTTATGGATGCTTTTCTATTTTCCATGTAACTATTGATTTAAAGATATAAATATTCTTTTCTTACCTCAAATGCCAATATCTCTCATTTTTTACAGTGAAATGGTTTTATGTCTATAAACTATGGCTTATTCAACAACAGTTGTATGCTTATCTTCCATAATTACCAGAATTACTCCTTGAGGGTAAAGATTTTATCTAATTTATCTTGCTTTACTCACCTAGAACAGTATTTTATACATAGTGGGCATGGATTCAATAAATTTTTGTTGAATTGAACTGAAAAATAGAATAGACAGGACAATTAAAAATTTAGCCCACAATATAGGGAATCTCTGTCACAAAATACTTACGTGGACTGGTGTCTGGTGCAACAACAATGAGCCCATATTCTGCTGCAGCTTGGTGATAACCAGCTTTTGTGATAAAATTTTGTTCTGTGCAAGTTAAACCTGAAGAGCAAAAATGATATCGTCCACTATTATATATTATTCAAAGTTTTTAGTTTCTAATAAATACAGCAAGACTTAACTAAATCAAGAATCATTTAAGGCAAGGGTTCTTAACCATTTTTGTGTCATGGTCCCTCAGATAATCTGGTGAAGCTTAGGGGCCCCTCCTCAGAATAATATTTTTATAAAATTACAAAGGAAACTAATAATAATGAAATGCAATTATTTAAAAATGTCAAAAAGTTAATGGACACCAGATTAAGAACTCCAGATCTAAGACTACCAGTAATTTTATGTTATGCAACTTAAAAGAATATATTCTCTTTCATTTAATATTTATGGCCATACATGGCCTCAATACATCAGATTTTAGTGTTGACATTTCCTCTGCCAGTAAGTCACAACTCAATAGGCATGTCTTTTTTATAAACACTGTGAGAATTTAATTATTACAAATTGTAGTAAGTTCTATGTCAGGGTGCTGGATTAGAGAGGCTCCATTCAGTCTACTAGGCATGTCTTAATGAGTGAGTGAGATTCAGAAAGGCTGTGATTTGCTCAATCATACAGAGAGTATCAGAAAATCAGTTTGGAACCCAGTTCTTTCTAGGTTAAAGTTAGGATGCAATACAACCTGATCTTGCCAGTAAATACTCTCTGAGCAAAGGAAAAGGCATTTTGCCTTCTCAAAAGTGAGACCCACCCCATTCACTGGTGTGGGTGTTGTTATATCACTATACTTATAGCATCATTATCCTTGTGTTTCATTTTATTGTTATAAGGAATAAAAGTGACTAACTAATGTAACTGCAGGAGTCTAATACTATGGATAAGACAGTACAGAACTGGGACTGGAAGTCTGATTCAAAGCAATGTAGTCCTAGTCATTTATACTACTACTCAGCAATTAGCAATGTCAAAACCTAATCATTTACATAACAACTGAATGTAGATCAGCTTGTTAACACTACAGGGAATCATTCCAAATGTTTGAATGGGATCTACATGGACATAAAAACTAGGCATTGATCTTAAGTAATTTGAAGACCCTAATTATCTACCACATCACTTTTCTGTGAATCTCTCAGATATGTGAAGACCTGTGAAAGCAAAATAGGCTCTCTAAAAGGAATTCCAGAAGGTCCTTTCCCCAAGGAACACAATGGGAACAGTATAATCCCTTGATCTATGAAAATAAGGTTCATTATGGTGAATTTAAAATTATAATTCAATGATGTTAGGAATCAAAGAACTCCTGACCTGAAAAGAACCTTAGAGATCCAAATGAAGAAACAGGTTCAGAAAAGTTAAATGAGTAACCTAATGTGATACAATTAGTTAGAGGCAGAGATAAGATTAAAACTTGAGAGGGCAGTTTTCCTTGGAAAAAAAAGGTAATACTTCTAAAATTCTTATTCTCTTCTGATAATAACCACTCTGTAAATCTATTCACATAACTGATTTTACATTTGGGCTAATTTGATGTCACTGAATTTAACCATGGCTTAAGGAGTTTATACCTAGAAGCCATGGTCATCTGTTAACCTTTTGACTTTTACATTGCTTTAATCAAAACCATGCTTCATCATGTCAGCATTTTGCCTGTCTTCCCTAAGAGAATATCCCACACTAGATCACAGTAAAGAAGATATGCTGATCTGCTGTCATAAATCCCTGGATTTTGAATGTTTCATACATCATATTTCCACTTAAGGGCTGACTATACTCTAGGATCTCCATCCTGAAGACTGTCCTGATATCTGATGTAAACAAATAAATAAAGTTCTAAATCTGATAACCATAAAACCAAAAATGCTTGATGGCATTCTTGACAGATTTTAATTTTTGTCAAGAATCAGATATTTTGTTATTGTCACGTATGACATATACAATACAGTAACTTTTAAAATGAGGGTTATCTTCTAAATTACGAATATGTCACTTTGGCTTGTCAGTTTAAATAAAAACAGAATAGAAGGAAATTGCAATATTTTGCATTTTAGTTTAACATAATTTCAGTCAATCATTTATATTTTTAACAATGCATAATATTCAGCCAGCACAGTATAAAATGTTGATATAGAAATATTTTCTTAATGAGGCTAAAATAAAATTTCTACCTATTTTTAAATGCCATTGATATGATTTTGAAAAACTACCATTTTGCATCTAGTTTCTGGTGAGATACATATACAGAGGCTTATGTCAATATTAATCAAGATTAATAAAAATGTAAAAGAAAATGTTATGGCCTGGCATGGCCATATAAGAATAGCATCAAGGGGGGCAGCTGGGTGGCTCAGTGGATTGAGAGTCAGGCCCAGAGATGGGAAGACCTGGGTTCAAATCTGACCTCAGATACTTCCCAGCTATGTGAGACTAGGCAAGTCACTTAACCCCCATTGCCTAGCCCTTACCACTCTTCTGCCTTGGAGCCAATACATAATATTGACTCCAAGACGGAAGGTAAGGAGTTTAAATAAAAAAAAATAGCATCAAGAGCAATAAAACTCAGAATGAACTCAGGCTATTGAAGAATACAGCCAGCCAAGAGAAATTTCTTAACAAGCTATAGTGGAAGGAAAAGGGGAAGCATGGAAGTGTAGTAGTATTGCTGCTCAGAGCAAAAGGCTGAACTAACAAACTCTTATTTTATGCTCAATTTATACTGCTAAGGGGAATAACCCCTGAAATAGAAAGGACATAGTTAAAATTGTTAATAGGAAGTTTAAACCCCAAATAAGCAAGGGAATAGTAAGAATACACCTATTTGCTTTTAATGAGTTCAAGTCACTGGGTTATTGAAAGAACTGGTAAATGTGATGGCTAAGCTCCTATCCTTGATCTTAGAAAGACCATGACCCAACTTTCAACAAACCAGAAACTATAGGCCAGTAAGTTTGACTTCGATTCCTGGCAAAATTTAACATAATATTAAGGAATGGCTTGGTAGTATCTAGAAAATGAAGCCATGATCACTAAGAAACAACATGGCCTCAGCAAGAGCAAGACAATGCAAATTAAGTTAAATTACTTTTTAACAGCTATACTAAACTAGAGGATCAGGGGACTGCTGAAGACAACTTATATAAACAGACTTCATCAAAACATCTCTTGGTATCAAATCTATCTTTACAGATAAGATGAACTAGTAATGTGAGAATAAATATGGTTGAATGGTCATACATAAAAAAATATGTTGATATCTACATAGAGGAAAGTCTCTTGGAAAGCCTCAGTGATACATATCCTTAGTCTTCTACCATGTTCACTTCTTTTTTTTCAATGACTAAAGATAGAAAAGAAGCTTCTTAGATATAGAGATGACAAAAACATTGAGAAATGACTAACACATTGGATGACACAGTAAAGATTCAAAAGGATGTTAACAGGCTAAAATGATGGCCTAGAAATCTCTATCATTCTATAAAAGAGCTACCCCAAAATGGAATGAATTGTCTGGGAAGGTCATGGGGGGGTGGGGGGGGGTAACTTCTGCTAGAACTCTTAACGTGGAGCCTGAATGACCACTGGTTGAGGATATTGAAGAAGAAATCATGAACAGATAAAAATTTTACTATATGGCCTTTGAGTTCTTCTTCAACTCTGAGCTCCTGAAATTCTTATGACTTTTCTAGAAGAATCTGCCATGTAACTGAAAGGGTGGTTCTATTTATTATTTGGATAAATAAAAAAAATTGAACATGGAAGAAAGGAAGTTAATATTCAAAACTGTGTCCTGAATAAGGAGTCTAAAAAGAATAAAATTACTTCTTGAAGGCAAAAGTTCTAAATTGCTATAACACCAAAAGCTCCAAATATACTCACCAGACAGCCAGTAAAGTACTGGACATTTCCCAGTTTCTGCTTTCGGTGGCAAGTAGATTCCAAATTTCATTTTGCATTTTAGTTCCACACTGTTTCAATCAAATACATTTAATATTTTAATTTTTTAACTTTCTTGTTAAGTCACAAATCATACAAGAAAACTACATTAACACTGAGGTCAGACACAGTGAGCTCCCTCATTATCTTCTATCTATAGCCTCCTCCTTTGTTTTAGTCTTCAGAACAGGTGAGCCTTCTCCTTGCCAGGGCTGACTTCTACTTGTTCTCTTGATTGTAAACCTCTTACAATCTACCATCTGAATCCACTAAAAAATTGATATTGCTTTCAGAGGTTACTAGTGACCTCTGAACTGATCAATACAAAATACTTTCTCAGTTCTAATCCTAATTGACCTTTCTGCAACCTCTGACATTACTGACCACCCAATTTTCCTGAATATTCTTTCCTCTCTTGATTCCCCCTATATTCTTTTTATTTGGCTCTCACCTTTTTTATTGATCCTTTTCAGTCTCCTTTGCTGGGTCATCTCTCATCCAATCTCTCATCCAGTGAGCAGGTTAGGCTCTGTCCCAGGACTTTCAATTTTTCTCTCTTCCTTGGCAATATCATTGCCTCTCATGGTTCAATTATCTCTAGACAGATGATTTCAAATCTATATATCTACCCTAACCTCTCACTGAATTTCAGTCCAAACCTTCACCTGAATCCTAGATATCTGGCTACCTGTCCCATTGGCATCTCAAATTCAACATTTCTAAAATGGGACTTATCTTCGGCTTAGAATAGTCTCTCCTCCAAAACTCTTATTTCCTTTGAGTACCAACATTTTCCCAATTATCTAGTTTCCTAACTTCAATGTCATTCTAGACTTCTCCCTTCTCTTTATCACTCTCTATGTCCAATACTTGACAAGTTCTATCATTTTTACCTCCATCCCTCATACTGTCTCCTCATTTACAGAACCACCACCATTGTTCAGACAGATTCCTTATCTCTCTCAGACTACTGAATTGCCATTCTAATTGCTATCTCTGTTTCTCTTGATCCTCCACAAATATGCCAAAATAATCTCCAAAAGCACATGACCATGAGCAAGTCACAGCCTCTTTGGAGCCTAAATTTCTTCATTTACAAAATGGACATGATAATTATAATACATAAATCGAGTTTTTTGTGAGGAAAATCCTTTGTAAAATTTAAAGCACTATACAAGTATAAGATGTCAGTACACAAACCTTCCTCTTTACTCCTAAGATAAAAAGCACTTCACCTGAGCATTTCTGACTCCAGCCTACCTTGTCACTCTCATTTGTCTTTTCTTTCCTTCTTTCATACTATATTTCCAGCCAAATTGAACTATTCTCTTTTTCTAAAACTCATTATTCACAAGCCCAGAGATTTAAAATGAAAGGGGTCTGAAGAAGTCATTCAGTCCAATGCTTTCCCCTTTTCCTGGATCCAGGCATTTGAACAAGTCATCTTCCAAAACCTCCCCTCCTCCCTTTAGTCCTACCTCTAGTGGGAAATGTTCCCTATCATTCCCCTCACTTTCTCAACCCAGTTATTATTACTTTCTCCCTCCTCAAAGAAACAACCTTGTATTTAGTTACTAGTGTGAAGATTGGATTTAGCTATCTCCTGATTGTAACAATGAAGATACTTAGCTCTTCCTTTACTGTGAAGATTAAATTATAATCCTCTGATTGTAACAATGAAGGTACTTAGCTCTTCCTTTAGTGCAGTGGTTCTCAACCTTTCTAATGCCATGACCCTGCAATACAGTTCCTCATGTTGCAGTGACCCCTAACCAAAAAATTATTTTGGTGGCTACTTCAAAACTGTAATTTTGCTAAAGTTATGATTTGGAATGTAAATACCCGATATGCATTATGTATTTTCATTTCTACAAATTGAGAGGTTAAGAACCGCTGCTTTAGCGAGAAAATTGAATTGTAATCTACAATCTATTTTTAGATTTTAATCCCTAAAAAGGTGGTAACCTAGTATTTGAAGTAAATCTATCCATTTTAACTACAAAAAGGTGTTAACTAACTACAAAAGGTAAACTAACAAAAAAAATGGTGTTAAGTAACCAAAAAAGTAATCCCAAAAGACGTTAAGTAGTCAAAAATGGTATAATCTAACCAAAGAAGGTGTGAAATAAAGAGTGGGCAGTCCTGGAGAGGAGTGTCTGCTGTGATTGGTAGATGTGAAATTTAGGGGAGATGACACAAGAGAAAAAGATCTTTAAAAAGAGGACCAAAGGTCAGAAGAGTTTATTCCATTCAAGTTAGATGGAAGAATTCTCACTCGGAGGAGAGACTGGAACCTCAGACTACTTTTGTTTTAGACGGTCACCACTGGTGAGTGAAAGGCTGACTTAGTAACCCTGCTTTTCTCAGGTGTAAATCTCTGAGAAAGGCCCATCTTCTTGAGACTTTTTTTCCCTGATTAGGGCCTTAGACTTTCTATCTGGCTCAGAGGAAGCCAGAGTTGTCTCTCTCTCTCTCTCTCTCTCTCTCTCTCTCTCTCTCTCTCTCTCTTTCTCTCTCATTCCTTAATATCTTCCCCCTATTGTAAAATAAACTACTCTAAATTACATTTTACTTTAATAATTTATTTTGGGATTTAGAAATTAAATCCCTGGTGACCAACAATACTAATATTCAAGTCCAACCACAATTAAATTTAACACTGGTATACATGTTGGATCAAAATTCCCCTCCCAAAATATAAGTCAAATAAAGAAATAGACTCAAGGATATTTGAAACTATATTTGACATTGACCAAATAGCATTTAATAACTTACCTGTCATGCTCATATACTTTCTGAAACCCCTCAAAGCACTTGTTGCTGGAAATCTGTTTCAAGGCCATGGTTTCTTTGCTATTAATAAAAAATAAGTTAACATAAATTTTGTTAGTTTCTAAACAATGTGTTTGAAGGTATAAATTTAAACATATTTCCTCAGTAATATGTTTAAGCAAATACTTGAAACATAACTATTTTCAATAGGCAATGACTTTTGATTATTAGTACAAAGAAATGACACCCAAAAAAAGTATTTCATTTTTTGCCACTTCAAATGAAAACACTTGGAGATGTCCTTACTAAAACAGGCTAATTTATTATCTTAGTCTTTGTTGTCATTTTAGGCAACTGTGAATAGTTAAAGTATCAAATAAAGCTGAGATATCAATGACATTGATTGACTGGTTTCTGAATATTTGAAAATAGATGGCAATGTGACAATCAGGTCAAAATATAATGCCCTTATTATTAGATTTTGTAAAGAGAAAATATAACTTAAATGTATGACTCAATTTTCTGCCTAGAGATAGTAATAAACAACTTTTAAAAAATCAAACATTCCAAGTTGCCTTTTATTCTGTTTCTATGGAAATGAAAGATAGCTGATTTGCAAATGTCCTTAGAATGGTGGAAAGAGAAAAAAAATCTAGTCTTGAGTCCTGGCTTTCCAATTTTCTAACTGTATACTAGAAATGAATTCCTTAACCTTCCTGAAACTTAGTTCATAGTGATGACAATACTTTCATAGCTTGTCTCTCATAAGGATACAAAGATAATAAGAGGTACAAATTAGATCACATAAGGTACTTTGTAACTGGAAAGTATTATCTAAACATGAGTTAGCTTCCACAAAGATTGACAGGATTTACTTTTTTGTGCATACCCAATAATAATTAATTAAAGTACATTCACTTTTTACATATACATCTATAAAAGAAGCAAAAAACTATTCTCAGTAAGAAGTATAATCACAAAAAATAAAATCTTAATAATAGGGAACACTCATTGTCACCATATCTGGTAAAGAAAGATCAGGCTTCTTTAGGAAAAGAATAAAATGACTACTTTGGTATATACTGTAGTTAGTGTTTTTCTCAGACATGTTGCAGAAGGAAAAAACTTCATGAAACCTAAAGGTTCTATCCAATGAAAATGGTGAAGAGTTCACCAACATATCATGCAATACTGTAGGCAGAGGGGGCAGCTGGGGAGCTCAGTGTATTGAGAGCCAGGACTAGAGATGGGAGGTCCTAGGTTCAAATCTATCTTCAGACACTTCCTAGCTATGTGACCCTGGGCAAGTCACTTAACCTCCACTGCCTCCATTGCCTAGCCCTTACCACTGTTCTGCTTGGAACCAATACATAATATTGATTCTAAGGCAGAAGGTAAGGGTTTAAAAAATAAAAATAAATTACAGGCAGATAGGGGAGGTTGCAAAGAATACTGGGCTAGGTATGAGGAGGCCTAGGATCAAATTCTAGCTCTACAACATACTATCTGTGTGACCTTAGACAGGGTCTTTCAATCTCCCTGAGTTTCCATTTTTTCTTTTTTACAAAGAGCTACACTCAGTCTTAAATTTCACTTCCAATCCTAACACTTGACAAATCTATGTGTTTTTGAAATAACTTCCTTTTTGTTTTTTAGTATTCAATTGATTTTTCTGTTAACATCTGCTTATGGAAATTGAATTTCAAATATACCTTTCTAATATTCTAGAACTCATGTACTATGTTTGCATTAAAACATGTAGGACAAGGACTAGTTTTTGTTGTCTTTCTGTCTCCAGAACCAAGCAGTACCTACCTAAACACAGGTAGTATTTACTTTATTTTCAATATATTACATAGGTAATCTTATATAGGTAATATTTATTTTATCCTTAGCTCTAAGCAGTATCTACCTAAAAATGGGGAATCATTATTTATAAAGCTGAGTTGAATTGAAAGAATACTTCAGACAAGAATAAAGCAGCAAAAGCTACAGAAAATAAGTGAACCATTATTTCTCAAGTTGTCCTACTTGAAAAATGTACAATGATGTCATTCTGATTAGTTGTGAATTGGGAAAGCAATCTCATTTTCAAAGAATATAGATAAGTGATTGATCTTAGAAATTCAATTTTTAAAATGTCTATGCACATATCTATGTCCTAAAGTTATTAACTTTACCCAAGTAATTAACTGATATGATTTTCAAAGGTTCATTTTATATTGAGGAAAACTAGATCATAACTCAAACTCTCTTTAGGATAAGACATGTAATCTAAGATTGGAAAGTTCTTTTGATAATGAAGGCATTGCTATTAAGTTTAAATATGAAATATCTCTAAGCAAAAGAAATTATAGTCATGTCATAGTCTCCTATTTCTCTGACTAAAAATGATAACTTTTTATATACAACAATTATTTATCTTTAAAAAAATGTAATGATCATCAACCTTTTGTTTTTTATACCAATAGTTTCTCTTCTAAAAATGTATTATTTATTTTTAATATTCACTTCAAAATGTTTTTGAGTTCTAAATTCTATCCCTCCATATCATCCCTCTACCTCATTGGGAAGGCAAGAAATGTAACATCAATTATACAAGTGCAATCATGCAAAACATATTTCCATATTAGCCAATCTTATTTAAAAAAAGGAAGAAAAATAAAGAGAAAAAATCATGCTTCACTCTGTATTCAGATTCCATTGATCCTTTCTCTAGAGGTGGAGAATCATTTCCCCTTTATTCCTATTATAAAAAATAAACTTTGTTTCTAAAGCCCAAGGGGTTTGGGGCTTTACTGGTCCTGAAGAGGTCCCTAGGTGGGTGGTTATCATCTCCCATCTATGTAGAAAGGACTTTTATTTCACATTGTTAAATCCTTTGGAATTGTCTTGGATCACTGTACTGATCAGAACCGTCAAGTCCTTCATAGTTGATCATACTATATTGTTACTGAGTATAATGTTTTCCTGGATCTGCTCAATTTACTTTGCATCAGTTTGGCTGATTGACAGAAAAGGAAAATGAATTTGTCTTTTTTTGGAAAGTATGTCTTTCTAAGTTTTTCTGAAACCACCCTGTTGCTCATTTCTTATATTGCAATAGTATTACATCACAATCATATAGCACATCATGCAACACAGTTTCAGCCATTTTCCAACTGATGGGCATCTCCACAATTTCCAATTCATTGCCGTGACACGAAGAGCTGCTATAAGTATTTTTGTACATATAGGTACTTATCTTTTTACTTTGATCTCCTTGGAATATAGACCTAATAGTGGTATTGATGGGTCAAAGTGTATATGCAATTTTATAGCCTTCTGGGCATAGTTCCAAATTGTCCTCCATAATGTTTGGATCAGTTCACAACTCCACCACAGTGCATTAGTGTCCCAACTCTTCCATATCCCCTTTAGATCCTTTTCTGTCAATCAGCCAATCTGATACAAAGTGGTAAACCCTAAATTGCTTAATTTGCCTTTCTCTACTCAATAGTGATTTAGAGCAATTTTTCATATGACTTTTTAGATAGGTTTGATTTTTTTCTTCTGAAAATTGCCTGTTCATATTCTTTGACCATTTATAAATTGAGGAATAGCTATAATTTTACAAATTTGACTCAGTTCCCTGTACACTTAAGAAATGGGGTCTTTATCAAAGAAACTTGATGGAAAAAATCCCCCTCCCCCAGTTTTCTGCTTTCCTTTTGATCTTGGATGCATTGGTTTTGTTTGTGGAAAATCTTTTTAATTTAATGTAATTAAAATTATCCATCTTAAATCCCATAATGCTTACTATACCTTGTTTGATCATAAATTCTTTCCTCAGCCATCAATCTGATCATAAGATATCCTTTCATACTTTCATAATTTGTTTATATCAACCTTTATGTCTAAAAAATTGTCCCCTATTTAACCTATCTTGTACAGCAACAGTTTCCAAATATACTTCCAATCCTAAATGGAATCTTTCCATTTAACAAAGAAAAACAGTTCACACTAACCCAACAAATCCTTTGAGAAGTTAGTTCCTTAAAGGCTGAGACTACTTAATTTTGGTTTTTTATTCCTGGGATTTACCTGGCACCTAGTACAATACTTAATAAATGTTTGTTGATTGATTGATGCTTCTATTTTTCTAATAAAATCATAAAAAATGACCTCACATTTCCAAAGGATGTATTACTTGGAGACAAATAAGAGTATTATTCATGGAAATAGGAAGACAAAAATTGTTTGCTATTTCACCAGAAAAACTAATACCATCCTGGTTGTTTCTAACACGATCAGATGTAGGAGAGCATTATAATCAGCTATAGGCTTTTTTTCTCCCTCACAGACAATACACTGATTTGCTTGTCAATCACTTAAATAAATTTGTGCCATTCTTTTTTTTTCCTTATTCATTGAATTTTCTTAATGTCAATTAATATCAAAATAAATGCTTGACATTTAGCTATAGGAAAAAAAGGAAATATGAGAAAGCTCAAGAGCAGAATGTCTTTTAAGGTTATTTTAAAAACCATCCTACTTTCAATACAATTCAAGAAACACTTATACCCTCTTTTTGTTCTCTGCAAGATAATGTTTTTGAGGCTGAAATTCTTATTTCTAAAAATTTTTGAAAGTACCTTTAAAATTAAGAGAACAGGTATGATTAATTGAAAACCTGACTTGTAAAACAAGAAATATCTTAAGTCATACTGTTAAATATTTTCCAACAACAATATTATATGTGAAAAAGTCATTTTCAATGTCAGTTAATAGATTTTTAAACTTTACCTGAATTTCTGTGTGAAATGTCCATTATACTTGAACTTACCTAGTCAGTTTCTAGCTCTTCCACTTGCTCACACAAGGTGACTGCCAGAAGATATATTATCCTGTTACCAAAAAACAAAAGGATTTAGATAATAGAAAATATTGATGATAATAAAAAAGATACATCTTTGTAACACACATTTGTACAAGCCAAGTAGGCATATTTTACTACAGGACAGAGTGAGGCAAAGGGGAGAGTGATGGAGTTGAAATTAATACCTCTGGTTTCAAATATTATTTATAATACTAGCTATGTAATTATTGGCAAATCATTAGACCTCTCAGAGTCCCATTTTCCTCATCTATAAAATGGAAATAATATTTGTACCACTTACTTCACGGGGTTGGGCTTTTTAATGTTTTATTTCCCTAATTACATGTAATAACAATTTTCAACATAGATTTTCTAAAATTATAAGATCCAAATTGCCTATTCTCACCCTTCCCTCCCTATTCCCAGAGATAGTAAGCAGTTTTTTTTAGGTTATATATGTATGATCATGAAAAACTTATTTCCACATTGATCACTGCTATGAACAAATGAATATTCATATAAAACCAAAATCCACAAATAAAACAAAGTGAAAAATAGTATGCTTCATCTCCATTCAGACTCTATCAGTTCTTTTTATGGAGGTGGATCGCATTCTTTGTCATAAGTCCTTCAGAATTATCCTGCATCATTATATTGTTGAATGTAGCTAAGTCTTTTTCACAGTTGATCACTGTACAATATTGATGTTACTATGTATAGTGTTCTCATGGTTCTGCTTATTTCATTTTTCATCAATTCATGTAGGTCTTTCCAGATTTTTTAAAAATCATCCTCATTATTTCTTATAATGAAATAGTATTATATCACAACCACATGCTGCAACTTGTTCAACCCTTCCCCAATTGATGGGTATATATATCCTCAATTTCCAATTCTTTGCTACCACTAAAAGAGCTCTTATTTGTATGCAAATAGGACCGTTTCTCTTTTTTATTTCTTTTAAATCTCTTTGAAATATAATGGATCCAGGGGTAAACACAGTTTTATAGTGCTTTGGGAATATTTCTATATAATCCTACAGACAGGTTGGACCAGTTCACAACTCTACCAGTAGTGCATCAGTGTCTCACAGGATTATTCTAAGGAAAGAACCTTAAGGTGTTATACAAATGTGAGTTATTATGTTCATATTTCAGAGCAGGCTCTTATTCTACAAATATATGAACTATGTATTTAATGATATTATGTGCTGGTCAATCTTGAAGCAGACATTTTAGAAGCATCACTGTGAACTTGGAAATTACTCCACCCTACTCAGATACTGCCTTAGGGGAAGATAAAGTTGTAAACTCCTGATTGAACAATGAAAGTCCCCAACTCATACCTTATAGTAAAGCTAGAACTTTTAAGCTAGGTCTATTTTTAGATGTAATACAAAAAGGTGTTAAGTACCTGTAAGGGTTAAATTAGTACCTAAAAAGGTCAAGTAATTTACAAAAGGCAGGCTTAACAAAGAGGTGTGAAGTACTTGGAAGATTTAATCTAACCAGAGAAGGTGAAAACCAAAGAAGGTGAAAACTAAGAATGGGCAGTCCTGGGAAAAAGTTTCTACTGTGATTGGTAGATGTGAAAATTTAGGGAAGGTGGAATAAGAGAAAATTTCTTTAAAAGGAAGGGGTAAAAAGTCAGGAGACAATTAAATTCAGTTTGGAGAGTAATTTCAGTTCAGAGTGGAAGAACCCAGCTTGGAGATGGTCTTGTGGTGAGTGATAATGACTGACTCACTCTCCCTTAGGCTCAGGAAGGCCACTTTGGCCTAGGCCTTTTTCTACTGCGTGGCTCAGCCTGAGACAGAGCAGTTTAAATTAATTCTCTCTCTCTCTCTCTCTCTCTCTCTCTCTCTCTCTCTCTCTCTCTCTCTCTCTCTCTCTCTCTCTCTCTCTTTCTCTCTCTCTCTCTCTCTCTCTCTCCCTCTCTCTCTCTCTCTCCTTCCCTTAATTCCTTCTCTCTATATTAATTAAAATCTCCATAAATCCCAGCTGACTTTTTCATATTTTTCAAATATTTTCATATTTGGGAATTTCCCATGGCGACCACTTAATTAGATTTTAAGTCAAAACACTAAAATTATCCTCATATCACACAATCTTATTCCATTTCTTGTTTCTCACATCAGCTTATTACTTATACTCCATTTCAGGGTCAGGTATTGTGCCTACAGGACTTGGCACCAGGTAAAACAGTCTTCCCTTAAAAATGTCTCTCATAGATCTACCCATTATTATTACTATCACACTAGTCTTTTATCAGCTCACATTTGATATAGCTTCTTAATTGATCTCAAACTTATTTTTTGAACTTTCAATCAATGGAGCAGAACCTACTGGAGTAATCTTCCTCCTGCATAGCTTTGATAAATAGAATACTAAATTGATCTAGTAGAAAGACACTAGTTCTGAAATTAGAGGCCTATAGTTGACATCCTTTCTCTTGACTACTTACTATCAGTGAATGGGCAAATCATTTACTCTTCCTAGGCTGCTTTCCTCTCTGGAAAGTGAAGATTGATTGAACTAGATCAGTGGTAGAAATCAACTAAAAGACACATAAAGATCCTTGTAGTTGTATTGACACCTCTAGACCTCTGTGGCTATTTTAAGCCCTTGAGCTATGATCTTAATAGACCTGGCTTCTAGTCCTGGTTTTGCTACTAATTAGTTTTGTGATATGGGGGCAAGTCACTTAATCACTGTAGTGCCTAGTTTACTGGTAGAGTATCCAAAGGAAAGAAATATATGTTAATGCCCTTCCAAAAGTATGGTGCCCTAAACTCAACACAGTAGTGCAGTGTCTGACCAGGACAGACTCTAACAGGCCTATTTTCTCCCTAGTTCTTGCCAATATGCTGTTCTGAATTATTTCGATTTCATAGATTTACTCATTTGAAGTTGAAAGGGTATTAGGGATCATCTCTAACCTCTTCATTTGACAAAGTAAGAAAATTAGGGCCCAAATAAGTTAAGTGCCAGGATTCAAACTGAGTTTCTCTGATTCTAAATCTAGGGCTCTTTCCATTACTTCCCTATTTATGTATATCACTTTTGAGTTAAAACCTACAATGGCTCAGATACTTCCTAGCTGTATGACCCTGGGCAAGTCACTTAACCCCCACTGCCTAGCCCTTACCACTCTTCTGCCTTGGAATCAATATACAGTGTTGATTCTAATACAGAAGATTTAGCAAAAAACAAAACAAAACAAAACAAACCCCAGCAATGGTTGTGGGGGGTAGCTCAGTGGACTGAGAGCCAGGCTAGAGATGGGAGGTCCTGGGTTCAAGTTTGACCTCAGTCACTTCCCAGCTGTTTGACAATTAACCCCCATTGTCTAGCTCTTACCACTCTTTAGTGTTGTAACCAATACATAGTATTTATTCAAAGAGGAAACATCAGGGTTTTGTAAAAAAACCTTTATAAAAGAGGTTGGTTTCCTTGCTACAGGCCTTTCCTCACTCTAATCCATCTTCTCTCTACTCAGCTATAAAAGAGAAAAGCACAGGTTTGACCCTGTCATGCACTCCCCCTTTCACTGGAGTTAATAAAACTCAGTGATTCCTTATTACCTCAAATATAAAATCCATTTTTACTTTTAAAGTCCTTCATTGCCCACTTCCTAGCTTTGTATTCTTCTGCATTCTCTCTAATCCAGTGAAACTGGTTTCCCAGATGTTTCTGGAACAAGACACTCCATTTCCTGATACTTTTCAACAACTTTCCCCATGCCTGTAACTTCCCTCTCATCTCTGCCTTCTTTCCTTGTTCCCAGCTAAAATTCTCCCCCCTTCAAGCTTTATTTAATTACTCTGAAATGTTAATGCCTTCCCTTCGTGATTATCTCCCATTTATCACGTAGATGTATCTTGTTTGTATATATTTGACCACATGTTGTTTCCAAGACATTATGGGCTCCCTGACAGGAATTTTTTTTAACCTTTCTCTTTATTCCCAGTCAAGCCCAGTGCTTTGCACAAAGTAAGCATTTAATTGATACTTGTGGCTTGACTACAATTCCACAATCAGAAGAAATCTCCCGTATTATTATTTCCTTTTATAAATGATGGCACTTAAAACAAAAGCAAGACAGCTCCTACCCTCAGAGAGATTACATTCGAGGAGAAAAGAGGCTTATTACGGAGCCCCGGTGTGCTGTTGCCGCCTTTCCCGATCTAAGGAAAAACTTCACTGAAGAGTTTATTCAAAGACACTAAGGTTGAGTTTCTGGGTTAACTTCCTTCCTATGGTTACTTATCGCATTTTGCAGATCAGGAAAGCACAGCTCAGAGAGGAGACAAATCCTGATAAGGGTCGGGACATCAAAGTCAAAGTTCACCTCCCACCACCCTAGTGGATATTCCCTGGGGGCCAGGAACTTGTTTTTTTTAAATACTTTGGTAACAGTGTTTCAATTGAGTAGTCAGCTCTTGTAATCGGAAAGGAGGTTTTGCGAAGGGATCCTTAAGACTCCCCAAGGTGGGGGGAGTCAAGATGCAGAATGGGTCTAGTCTAGGCCGGGGCAGGGCAGGGGCCGAGAGGGAGCCGCGGCACAAGGCCCGTTCTTATCTTCCCACCCCACCGCAACTGTTCACCCCTGGCGCCCGCCCCTCGGCCCCTGGGCCTCCACACACGGCAATGGAGACTTCCGGCAGGACCCTGTCGCGGGCCAGCAGTGTTCCGCCGGTGAAGACCAGGCATAGGAAGACGTGTAGGCCCGCGGTCCAGACAGGAGGGATGGGCTAGCGGACCCGGGGGCGAAAACAAACTTACCTCGGCCTGAGCAGGTAACCGTGGAGATGGTAAGGGGCGAAGGAGCCGAAGGAAGGGGAGGGACCACAGCAAGGTCTCCCGCCCCGCCCCGCCCCGCCCCAGCCTCCCGCTTCCCGCCATTCCCAGCGGCTTCTGGGTACTGCCCCCAACACCCTCTCTCTTCTTTTCCCTCCAGCATCTGGGCCCTACTGCCCTTCTTTCACTTCCTTCTCTTTCTCCATTCTCCTCTTTTCCTCCTCATTCCCCTTCCTTCCCTCTTTTCTTTCTTCCCTCCCTTCCCTCTTTTTCTTTTTTCTCTTTACCCATCTCTCCCTCTCGTCTTACAGGAACCTCTCTCTTTCCCTATCTCATCTTCCACTTCCCTTTTTTCTCCCTCTCATTTTTAGGTTCAGACTACCTTCCTAGTCATTATCTCATTAATGGGGAGAGAAGAAATCATGATCTGATATAAATTTTACTACATGGCCTTTGAGATTTTCTAGAACTCTGAACTGAAATTCTTTACTTTTCTAGAAGATTCTGCCATGTAGCTGTATGGTTCTACTTATTATTTGGATAAATAAAAAAAAATGAAAGGAAGTTAATATTCAAAACTGAAAAGTTGAAAACTATGCATTGATAAGGAATCTTAAAAAGAGTAAAATTACTTCTTGAAGGTAAAAGTTCTAAATTGTCACCAAATTTAACACCAAATGCCCCAAATATACTGTCAACATGGAATCTAGGAATTCCAAACTTGTGGCCTAGTGAAATCTGATGAACCCCAAGTTTCAGGACTAGCTTGTAGTTTGGAGATCCTAAAGTTTGTACTTGTTCCCTGTTCCCAAGGGAATCTACCCTGAAGGGAATCCCAGGCTAGCAGTTTCAGACTGAGTGGGGGACCCTCTGAGGAATGACAATCCTAGTTGAGTGGAACTAAGCATATGTTAAGGATCCTTTAGTATCCATTATAAGTAGCCCCTTCTCTTACATAGCTATGATTCCTTTCCCAAGCTTGATTTTATCCTGTCAGTGTAGTTTGAACACTCCCATTTTCCTTGTAGCTATAGCAATGTCAATCATCTTTCCCTGCCCCTGGACTCCCCAAATGGTATATAGGTTCCCCAAATTCTTTTGTTCCTTGGAGTCCTCATCTAGCATTGTGACACTCCCAGGGATAACATCCCCAGAGTCCAGGGTTTTTAGCCTGAAAAAGTTGTAGCGCTGGACTCTGAGTAAAGGGCCAAATATTGGACTTATCTCTATCCTGATTAAAGACTTGGTTTTTCTGACTATTTTAATAGTTCTGTGTTATTCCCAAGTTAACAATACTAAGAACATAGCCAGTAAAGCACAGGACATTTCCCAGTTTATGACTTGGCTGGTAAGTAGATTTCAAATTTCATTTTACATTTTAGTTCCATACTGTTTCAATCAAATACATTTAATTAGCCTTTCTTGTTGTCTCAAATCATAGAAGAAAAGTATATTAACACTGAGGGCAGCCATTGTGAATTTCCCTATTATCTTCTGTCTTCATCTTTATCCTCCTTTGTTCTAGTCTTCAAAAGAGGTGAACTTTCCCACTTTCCCACAGTCCACTCACTGCACACTATCACATGTGGTGAACAGCATTTATCTAAGCAAATAGAATGGAAATCAGAGTAGTTACAACAAATGAGAATTTACCAGATAATACATACAGTGAATGAGCTCTCCTACTTTGCTGTTCAGTTTTGTCCCATTTGGTTCTTTGTGACCCCTGTGAGGTGACCTTAGTTTGCCATTTTATTCCAGTTCATTTTACAGATGAGGACTCAGAAGCAAACAGGGCTAAGTGACTTGCAGAGGGTCACACACCTAGAAAGTAAGGCCAGATTTGAATTTGAAGATGAGTCTTCTTGATTCCAGGCCCAGAACTCTATCCTGCCTGCTCTAATAGGAGTGAGATATCAACTCAACTTAGAGAAAGAGAGTCCCTGATCTCACCCAAGGACACATTCCTTTAAATCTCTATGGAGGCATAGGGAACATGGGAACAGGAACATGCTTTTCTATATATCAGTTTCTTTCTAGAGTCTTTCTTTCACTCTAGGGACCTCCTCTTGAAGAAAGCTTGGAACTGCATGCCCTGTATAAGAGCTCTCCTTTCTAAATCTCTCAACTCAATCCTTTACCATGAAACATCAAGTAATTATTCTATACCATAAAGGAGAGTCTTGTGTAAATATGACTGAGTCCCCAGTTACAGTGTTAAATTATTCTCAGTAAAAGGATGTTTCCTCAAAGTTACAGAGAGACACTAGCAGTTCTCTTAGCCATATGACCTGGGACAAGTCACTTAGGGCCATAAATTTAGAGCTGAAGGAGATTGTTACATATTGTGAATTTTAAAACTATTCTTTAGAAGATCAGATTTAGCTATTTCCTGATCAATAACAATAGAGATACTTAGTGTAACAGAATCAAGTCTTGGGAACTATACATTTTTCCACCCTCCTTAGTTTAACAAGATTAGGAAGGTCTGCACCAAACTCAGGATTTAATTATCTGAGGAAACGACCTTCAACAGACATGTGCAGAAAAAGTGGACAGACCCCTGGGCTGTCCTAAGTCAAGCTAAGCTATCATTGGTACAGATGAGACGCAGGAAAGTGACGTAAAACCGTCTATATAAGGCACATCACTTCCTCTCTCTTCTTCTTTCCCTGGAGAGGCGACTCTGGCTGGCAGTGTGCTAGGTGTTCCGGAATCTTGGAGTGGTGGCAGTTTTTTGTCTGGGTTTGGCGGTGAGTTTTGCCCTTGAGCTGATTCAGGTTTGGGCATCTTAGCTGAGCCTTTTGGAGTTCAGGCTGATTCCTTCTTCCTTCACACTCAAAACCTTACTTTCTAGATTTCCTAATCTTCCCGCCAGTACTAGCCCCTTCCTTCTTCCTTCTTCTTAATCTCCTCCACTATATCAATTAAATCACCATAAAGTTTCCATCTGACTTGTGTATTTTATTATTTGGGATTTTCCCTGGCAACCAAATTAAATTTAGATTTTTTAAGTCACAATGCTAAAATTATCCTTTACAATGTTTAAAGGACTATTTCCTTTAGATTTATTGCTAAACTAATGCCAATAAGCCAGCCCAAGACAGGACAGGAATACTGCAGTTTGATCAGAGTGATATACTCCACCAGTAGTTAGAAATGTTTCTTATAAATCTAACTAGTAATAGTTCTACCATTCTTCCATTTGGGTCCTTACATAGGTTAAAGATGGTGCATGTAATAAAGCAGTTTGGTTCTACCTACTACACCTACCTCACAGAATTTTTGATATAAAGATTTGTAAAGTTCTTAATACATTTCCTGGCACAATATGGGTGCTATATAAATGCTCATTTTTTATCATTTTTACTACCACTACCATCACTATCACTACTTGCTGCTGCTGCTACTGCTGCCACCTTTATTAGGACCACCACTACAACTACCATTTTACAAATATTAATGGATAAAATTTGTTGAACATGAGTTGATTACCCTAGTTTTGTCTAATGAGAATAAACTTGAAGGTGGAAAGGGCTAATAGTCTATGTGCTCAGACCTCTCATTGTTTTTTTGAACCAGCTCAAGGGCATGCTTTCTAATAATTTGTTTTATAAAAATCAAGTGTCCTCAGCAGAATTACAGAAGTCATGGCTTCAATATCACTTAATATATATATACATATATAATAAACTTAACCTCACTTGCTACTTTCCTCTTCCCTCCTTATCAGTTTGAAACCCTTCAGGCAAGTCTTTTCCTAGGCTTGTGATTCAGTAACTTTTGAGAAACTATTGCTACTAACTCATGCATTGACTTCCTATTCAGATTTTGTGCATTTTTTCATATCTCTTCATATTTTTTTTTCTCATTTCTGCCTAACTTCAGAACACAGTGGTTCTACTCAGGTATTCAGCTTTGTTCAGTAATCAGTCCTCACTGAAGATCTTTATATAATCTCCTGCATTATGGGTGATGGCATTTAGGGGAGACAACATGAATGAAAAAGCATTTATTAAGCCCAAAATTATATAAATGAGATATCTTTGGCTATGCACTGACATGCATAGTTGATCAGATTAAGCAGAAAAGATGGTATGACTAATTCAGAACTACTTGCACAGCCTTAAGGTACCTCTGCCAAACTGAATATTAGGGTTTTTAGCCAAAACTCACTTTGTTCAAGTAACTTTGAGTAAGACTAAATTCTCAGCTTTGTCAAAGCCTTGTTCCATTGCTTTTTAGCAATTAATTATCCTCTTAAGATTTAATTTGTAATCCAAAAATGAGGAAATAACTTTTTCTCCAAGGCAATTTAATTAAGACAATCCAGTTGTGAAATTGGAGAATCCTATAAAATGTTGACTGTCCTAGTAACTTACAAATGATAGCTGCAGGGCAGGAGATATATCAACTACAAATACTGTGTATAATGATTGCAAGCAATGGTGTATTATTGGAAAAAATTTTTTATCATTTACTTTTTTTTAAGTAATATTCTAAGTTGCCCTCAAAATTGTGATTCAGGCATCAACATTGTATTTAAGTCAGATGAAAGCTTGCATATTGATAGTAAAAGCAGAGTATTTAAATTTTTCTGTGTGTCAATTATGAAAAACTTCAGGTCTAGTTGAGAATGTTAATATTAAAATTCTCTGGAGGCTGTTTCTTAATTTATAATTATTTATTAATTTTTTTTAAATAAGCCAGAGAAAGAAAAGGCACCAGCCACATGTGGTTGATTGTTCCCTTTACAAGCCTTCCCCCAACACCACCCCCTCCCAGGCTCACCAGTTTTACAGCCAGACTTTAGGACAGGGGCACTCCCCTGGGCAGCCCCATGCCCTATTGTCTTTGTGCATCTGGGCTCCCCTAGCCAGTGCTAATCCTCCCTGTCTCTCTCCTAAGTCATCTCCCCCGAAACAGCTTTGCAGCCACACCACAGAAGCACTGGAGCTCCCTATCCACCTCCTCTCTCTGTGGTTCTGAGGCAAAATAACCTATTTCTTTTCTCTATCCCATTTAAGTTCCTAGTAATGTCACTTTTCTGAGTCCCTCTGATTTGGTGAACTCCAACCTCAATTCAGATCAGAGGCCAGTCTTCCGGTTGCCAGGAGTCACACAGTGGTCCTTAGAACAGAGCACAGCACTAGTAGAGCATCTCCCAACATTCTAGGGAGGACTTTGCCCATCACCTCAGAGAGATCCAGTTCAGAGGTTTAGAAGTAAGATCCTTTGCTTTAAAATCCAAAATTGTCTTATATTTTTACAATAAGTCCAGATAAAGAGTGTGTCCTACTATCTACTTCTATATATTCATTCAATAAATTACAGAATTTAATGTGCTTATTTAGATTTTGATATGGAGAAGGGCATAGGCTACCTGCTAGGGAATGATGTTCAATCTGGCTGGAAAAGGCCCAGAGGCAATAGTCAGAGGTTAGGATATCTGGGAGAGGTCTAGATACAAAAGGAAAAACTAAGACAACAAAAAGGGCACTTAATATTTGATTATATCTGCTAATCCTATCTAGAGTGTTCAAGGGGTACTTAAGGATTTATAGTTCATTCTGGAGCAAGGAGGGGGTTTCTTAAAAGTCAGGTTCTCTGGGATAAGAGTTAATTTGGGGTTTCACAAAACCAGGCTGTCACTATCATCTACCTATCTCTATTTGTATTTAAGGTTTTGATTTTGAAAGCAAATGATTATCTAAATGATGGCAAAAGACAGGAATTAATTTTCTGACTCTATAATTCTGACTCTTGACAAGGGTCTATCTTTTTTTAATAAAAGAAAAATTTTGCTATATTTTGATTTTATAATGCATAGATTTCTTTATGGATTCTGTTCACTTCATATCTCAAAGAAACATCTCATAATAAAGATTTTTTTTTTTAATGAAAAGAGGAAAAAGAGAAACAACAATCAGGAAATCAGTTCAGAAGTAACAACATACAACAATATAAACAAAGAAAAAAAAATCCCTGAAAATACATGCAATATTTTATACTCAAGGATATCTAACTTTATAAAACCATACCTATGGAGATAGCATTGGATTTAGGGTTTTCTCTGGACACCCCCAAACCCCAGAGGTATCCAAGGTCAAAAGGTACACAAGGGATTTCTTTTCTTGCATTCCTGAAGTGTGGACTGAAGGAAGGTGACTTTGAACAACATAAACCCCCAAGAGGCCTCTCCCTCAGCTTTGTGATAAACACCGATAGGCACCTCCCAGTTTACTCTGATAAGCATCTGTTTGTAACTAAGACATCTAATCATCTTCTGAACTGCACAGGTCACTCCTTCAATCTTCAAGGCACAACACATCACTCCATTCCTAGTTATGTAGTAACATCACCCCATCAACTCATTTCTGATCATGTAGTTCCTGTAGTCAGAAAAATGTAAGAATCCAAACCCCCATCTCCTCTAGGAGATAGTGTCTCGGCTGTACCTGCCTCGTAGTCATTTAACTCAATAATTCAATTTGCATTCAATTTAATACATGACATGGGCATTGTACCCCCTCAGAAACTCAGGCAAACTATTATCAGGGAAACTCCCTTGCTCCCTTACATCCTCCTGACTCTGAGCCTAAAAACATCCAATGACCCCTCTAGGGTCCTGAGATAATTGTCCTCCTTTGATCCTCCTTTAGATTTTAGATGGACAGAGAGATGCACCTCCAGGCTACACCTCCATCTTATCAGGCTACATCTCAGATATCTGTTTGTTCCCTAAAACTAAGGAGTCTTTAGGTCTCCAGGCAGACCCCAGTCAGATGACCACCTCACCCCACCAAATGCCTGAGTGACTAACAGTCTCTGTTGTAAAAAGTATAAAATACCCATAACTGATGTCTGGGGGGGAACAGCTTTTCCATCCATGCTGTACTAGGGGGGTGGGGGGAACAGCTTTTCCATCCATGCTGTTCTCCCAAGGAACTGCTCCTCATCTTGCTGTTCCACCTTGCTATCCTCCTGGCCATTCTCAACATTACTTTCTAAATTAACAAATTTCTCTTTTTGTTTTTAAGCTAAGTTTTGCATTCTTGCAAAAGGTATCCTTCCCGAACCCCAGGGGTGCCCCTCTTCACCCCCACAACAATACATTTCTCTATTTTTAAGAAAACTATTGGAGCCTGTCAAGAAAGCATCATTCTCAAGCTCAGGATTTTGATCTCTTGCTCTCTCACAACAGAGGAACACAATCTATGGCATAGAAATAATAATGGTGCCTAGTATTAATAAGAAAAAAATAACATGGAGGTGGGTGGAAATACTTTTTTGTTCTCCAAAATCTTTATAACAGGGTAGTGAATACAAACTAATACACTTCAAAAGGACTTGAAGGATGTGACTCAGAACTGGAATTTGAAGTTTACTAACAGATCAGACAGACACTACAAACAAAAAAAAGCAAAACATTTAATACATAATGATAAATTAACAATGGATTTCTCCCAGGATTCCATGATATTTCCTCCAGAAAACTTATGCTTCTAAGTGAGGATTATGGCTTTAATGCCTCTTCCAGGAACCATGTACCTCCAAGTTTCTTGTCCCTACCTCTTGCAGTTTCCTTGGTTTGATTCCAGAGATTTTTTTGTTGCTATCACCCCTAAACTTCCACAGCTGCTGTTCTGTTCTGTTTCTATAACTCAGTCTCTATAGCTTCTGTTTCTCTCTGCCTCTGAAGCAAAACATGTTTGATGCCTTTCACCATGCAGCTGTTTCTTCAGTATGCTAAAGCTATTGTCAACTTTTATCCCATCTTCTTGAAAGGAGAGGTGTTATTACTCCAGGGGGTGGGGAGGGAGTGGGGTCAACCCAGCACAAGAGATCAACATAATTTCAATTTCATTGTCAATCAAGTTAATGCTACCAGGCAGGCACATAAAAATGCCTCTCTGGTGACAGTCAAGACCTATTTGATCCTAGCTATGTGACCCTGGGCAAGTCACCTAACTCCCATTGCCCAGCCCTTACTGCTCTTCTACCATAGAACCAATACACAGTATTGACTCTAAGACAGAAAGTAAAGGTTTAACAACAAAAGACCTATTTGGTTTGATCTCTCCCAACTCATCCCCAACAAAAGTTCTATAGTCCTTATTTCTTTGTAGGGTCAGGAAGAATAGTTTTCATTCATATCTTCCCCAACACAGCATATGGATTATCCTTCTTCCCCTTCCCATCCTACCCCAACTATGCTCTATAATTCCTGAGTCTTCTTGACAGTGAAAGACATGTATATAACTTTTCATTGATCCTTTAAAATTCCCACCATATTCCATAGAAGCTACTTCATGAGCCTGAGAAACTTCCTTGAAGCTCTGGATAGCCTAAAAAAAAGTCACTGGAAGTGTTACATATGTAACCTGCTCGGGTTCAGCTACACCAAGAGGCAGACACACGGATGCAAACGCAAAGTTCTTTATTGCAGCAACACGCGGGGGAGAATTGGGCATCCAATCCTCCCCGATTATGTCCACAGCACACGTTTATATAGAAAGCTAAAGGGAGGTGGCTCGGTCTAGAGGGGCATGTGTTTATCTATAGGAGCATGGATTTACCTACTTATCTCTATGGTGCGCGGGGTTGGTCGAATCTAAGGCAGCACATGCTTAAGGGAACACACGATTATTTTCGCTTAAGGAAACACACGATTATTTTGGCCACTAGTTACAGAAGGAAAGGGATTGCACTGGAACCTTTGCTCTGTATTTTTGTTGACATAGCATAAAGCACCAGTCTCCTTTATATAACTCATTGCTGGGTTAGTAGTGCTATTTCTTTTTTTCTCAAAGGCTTTGCTCCAAGATTATCCAATATGGGTAACCTTTGGCCCAGACTATTTTCAGGTCATAATGAAGAAAGATATTTTTTGGAATGGGACCATTTCTACAACTTGATCAAGTGTTCCTAGGGATTGGCTGCTGAGTATCTGTACCCCTAGAAGATAAATTTATCTTCTTCTACTCCGTCTTACAGAATGCAAAGAAAGATGAAATGGAATATGATGATTTTTCGCAGCTTTGTTCACTGTCATTTTTCCTTAGAAAATCTGTAAAGCAGAATTCATGCCATACCTTTACAGGGTACATTTGATCAGGAAATCCTAAATTGCCCTCCTATATAATCCTATAGTGCCCCCACTTCAGTTGGGGTAGTTAGAATTAATGTCCTGGACAGGCCTCCATCTGCTGCTCCATCTGCCTCAGAAGCTCAGCAAGATGTAGGGCCCACGGAAGGGAGGAAGTAGCCATTAGGACCTAGGAATAGTAGCCCTGGCTCAGAATGCTTTCTTGAACTCAACCTTGTCACTGTCCTCTTCTGTATCTTGGGACATGAAACTTTTTACCTAGCCAGCAACTCTACTTCCCTACATGTTGCTTCAGGATTTCCATTGTCTATTAGGTCCTGGGATCTTGACAGTACTTACTCAGAAATCTCTAGAAAATTGTAAATATACCTTCTGGGAACCTTTTCTTTTTTTTTAATTTAAAATTTTTATTTAATTAATTTAGAATATTTTTCTGCGGTTACATGATTCATGTTCTTTCCCTCCTATGACCCCCCTCCCCCATATGATGCACAATTCCACTAGGTTTTACTTGTGTCATTGATTAAGAGCTATTTCCATATTATTGATAATTTCATTAGGGTGTTTGTTTAGAGTCTACATCCCCAGTCATATCCCCATCAACCCATGTGATCAAGCAGTTCTTTTTCTTCTGTGTTTCTATTCCCACAGTTCTTCCTCTGAATGTGGATAGTGTTCTTTCTCATAAGTCCCTCAGAATTATCCTGGATCATTGCATTGCTACTAGTAGAGAAGTCCATTACATTCGATTGTACCACAGTGTATCAGCCTCTGTGTACAATGTTCTCCTGGTTCTGCTCCTTTGATTCTACATCAGTTCCTGGAGGTCTTTCCAGTTCACATGAAATTCCTCCATTTCATTATTCCTTTCAGCACAATAGTATTCCAACACCAACAGATACCACAATTTGTTCAGCCATTCCCCAATTGACAGACACCCCCATTTTCCAATTTTTTTGCCACCACAGAGTGCAGCTATAAATAATTTTGTACAAGTATTTTTCCTTATAGTCTCTTTGGGATATAAACCCAGCAGTGCCATGGCTGGATCAAAAAAGGCAGGCAGTCTTTTAGCGCCCTTTGGGCATAGTTCCAAATCACCATCTAGAATGGTTGGATCAATTCACAACTCCACCAGCAATGCATTAATGTTCCAATTTTGCCACATCCACTCCAGCATTCATTATTTTCCTTTGCTGTCATGTTAGCCAATCTGCTAGGTGTGAGGTGGTACCTCAGACTTATTTTGATTTGCATTTCCCTAATTAAGAGATTTAGAACATTTTTTTATGTGTTTATTGATAGTTTTGATTTCTTTATCTGAAAATTGTCTATTCATGTCCCTTGCCCATTTATTAATTGGGGAATGGCTTGATTTTTTGTACAATTGATTTAGCTCCTTATATATTTGAGCAATTAGATCTTTGTCAGAGTTTTTGTTATGAAGACTTTTCCCCCCAATTTGTTGCTTCCTTTCTAATTTTGTTTGCATTATTTTTTTTAAACTCTTATTTTCCATCATGGAATCAATACTGTGTATTGGTTCCAAGGCAGAAGAATGGTAAGGGCTAGGCAATAGGGGTTAAGTGACTTGCCCAGGGTCACACAGCTGGGAAGTGTCTGAGGCCAAATTTGAACCTAGGACATCCCATCTCTAAGCCTGGCTTTCAATCTACTGAGCTACCTAGCTGCCCCCCCCCCCCCCATTGGTTTTGTTTGTACAAACCCTTTTTAATTTAATGTAATCAAAATTATTTCTTTTACATTTTGTAATTTTTTTAACTCTTGCTTGGTCTTAGAATCTTTCCTTTCCCAAAGATCTGACAAGTAGACTATTCTGTATTCCCCTAATTTACTTATAGTTTTCTTCTTTATATCCAAGTCATTCACTCATTCTGAATTCATCTTGATGTAGGGTGTGAGATGTTGATCTAAACCTAATCTCTCCCATACTGTTTTACAATTTTCCCAACAGTTTTTGTCAAATAATGGTTTTTTTCCCCAAAAGCTGGTCTTGTGAACCTTTTCAATGGCCTTTGTTTTTCAAAGATCTCTTAAATAAACAGAGGTCATACTTTTAAAAAAAAATCAGTATTTTTAAAAAATGTAAATTGCCCAGGTTACTAGAAAAGGAAATAGGTATGTAAGGAACTTAAACAGTTCCATATCAGAAAAATAAATTGAACACAACATCAATGAATTCCCTAAGTAAAAGCCTCAGGGCCATATGGATTCACAAGAGAATTCTACCAAGCTTTTAAAAAACAATTAATTAGAATACTATGTAAACTATTTAGAAAAATAACTGAAGAAGAAATTCTACCAAATTCTTTTTTGTGACACAAATATGGTGTTGCTACTTTAACCAGGAAGAGAAAAAGCAAAGAAAGAAAACTATAGACCAGTGTAAACCTTAACATTTCTTAGGTTTATGAATGTTGGAAATTTCCCCATTGGGAAATTTCATACTGGAAAAAATTTCCTACTGATAGTAAGAACTCTATTGGAATGTGAAACCCCTTGGCATGGGAGGATCCTTCTCCTCCCTACTTAAGACTACTTTAGGACAGAAACCTTTTGCTAAACAATGGAAAGGGTTTTGACCTATGCTTAAGCATAGAACAGGAAGTTCTTTGAGTCATGATTGATTTTAGAATTGATACAATAGAGATACTTGGAATGACAGAACCAGGTCTTGGAAAATACAATCTCCACCCTACTTAAAGTAACAGGATTTAGGAAGGGCTGCAGCAAAGATCAAGATTTAATTATTTGAGAATATGACCTTCAACAGACATGTGCAAAGCCACAGACCTCTGGGCGGGTTAACTAGAGCCACCATTGGCACAGGGGAGACATCGACAGTGATTGGTAGATGTGAGAACTGAGGGGAGAGAACTTAGATGGTTTCCTTAAAGATAGCGGGGTCTGAGGACAGAGGAGGAGAATTGTTTGCTCTGAGAGGTTTTGCTCTGAGGAGAGTTTTTTGCTCTGAGAGGTTTTGCTCTGAGGAGGTTTTGCTCTGAGAGGTTTTGCTCTGAAGGAGTCTGGAGGTGGAGGCCCCTGAGACTGTTTCTCCATTTTGGTCACGTGAGTGATAGGGACTGATCTCTTTTCTTTGCCTCAGCTATCTAAGGGCTTGGGCCTTTAGCCCAGCCTAAGGAGAGGGGGTATTTAAGTCCTATTCCCTTCTCTCCCCTTTCTCTTTCTCTCTCTCTCTCTCTCTCTCTCTCTCTCTCTCTCTCTCTCTCTCTCTAATACCTTTCTTCCTCCTGTTTGTAATTAAAAACTCCAAAAGGTTGACTGCTGACTTGAGTTTTCATTTAGGAATTACATAGCTGAATTCCTTGGTGACCTTAAATTAATATATATCAGTCATTTAAAGTGATTTCCATGTCACACCAGTATCCCTACTGATGCCAAAAATAAAGAAAATGGTAGCAAGGAGGTTATAGTACTATGTGACAAAGATCATATAGTATGACCAGTTAAGTTTTATACCAGGAATGCAGGAATGGTTTAGTATTAAGAAAATCATCCTCCATATCTATCATAAAACCAACAGAAACCACTTGATTATCTCAATAGATACAGAAAAAAACTTCTGACAAAATGCAACATCCATTCCTATTAAAAACACTAGAGAATATTAGAATAAATGGAACTTTACTTAAAATTGATAAATAGCACCTACATAAAACCATCAACAACCATTATTTGGAATGGAGATAAGCCTTATCAATAAAATCAGGAATGAAGTAAGAATGCTCATTATCATCTCTACTATTCAATATTATATGAGAAATTCTAGTTATTAGCAATAAGAGAATGTGAGTTTTGGAATCTCCATCTTGCTTGGTATAGCACCCAAAAAATTGTGTACACCCATGCTGCATGGGCATGTGCTAGTCAATGACAAATCAGAGATGACTAACTGCCCACCTAGGCTGTCCTAAGCCAAGCTTGAACCACCATCGGCACTTGTGAGGCAGAGGAAGTGACATAGAAAGCAGCCTCTGGAATTCTCTCATTTCCTGTGGACAGAACTGGGCAGCAGTTTGTGCTAGGAGCTTGAGCAGGGAGGAGGCCCGCAGACAGCTTCCTTCAGATCAGTCATGTGAGTCAAGGACTGATTCTCCTTTCTACCTTGGCCTTCCAGGCCTAAACTCCCTCTGGCTCTGCCAGAAGGTTGAGTTAACCTCTTTCCCTTTCCTCCTCTCTCCTTCTCTCCCTCTCCCTTTTCTTACTCCCGTTGTGATTAAACCACCATAAACTCCATTCTGCCTTGAGTGTTTCATTTAGGGAATTACATAGCTGAATTTCTTAGTGACCATAAATTAATATATATATCAGTCTTTTAAAGTGATTTTGATATCACAAGAAGGAATGGAAAAAAATTAGAATAGGCAATGAGGGAATAAAGCTATCATTTTTTGAAGTTCATATGATGGTATAGTTAGAGAATATAGAGAATAAACCAAAAAATTAACCAAAACAATTAACAACTTTAGCAATGTTGCAGGATAGAAAATAAACCCACACAAATCATTAGCATTTCTTTATACTACCAATGAAGCCCAATAACAAAACATAGGAGAAATCCTATCCAAAATAACTGTAAACAACATAATCTACATGGGAGTCTACCTGCCAAGAGAACCTCAGGAACTATGTGAACACAACTACAAATTACTTGTCAAACAAATAAAATCAGATCTAAACAACTAGAAAAACATAAATTGCTCTTGGGTAGGCCAAACCAATATAAAATAATAAATTATTTTTACATATATTACATAAATTCAATTTTACATACATTATATAAATTAATGTATCTATTCAATGAGATACCAATTAAACTACCCAACAATTATTTCATTGAGCTAGAAAAAAAATTATGAAATTAATCTGGCTTAACAGAAGGCCAAAGAATATCAAGGGAATTAAATTTTTTTTTTTTACAAATGTGATGGAAGATGGCCTAGCTACAACTGATCTCAAACTATAATATAAAGCAGCAACCATTAAAACAGTCTGGTACTGGCTGAGAAATAGAGTGGTGGAGCAATAAGATAGGTTAGGTACTCAACCAACAGTAGTAAATGACCATAGTAACCTAGTTTTTGACAAACCCAAAGATCCAAACTTTTAGAAGAACTGTTCAACAAAAACTGTTGGGAAAACTGGAAAATGGTATGACAGAAACTAGGTACAGACAAGCATATTATACCATATATCAAGATAATGTCAAAATGGATATGTCATTTAGAAATAAAGGGGGTATGTCATAAACAAATTAGGAGAACACAAAAGAGTGTACCTTTCAACCTGTGAATAAGGGAAAAAATTATGACCAAACAAGAGATTGAAAACATTACAATATATAAAATAAATACTTTGACTATATTAAATTAAGTGTTTGCACAAACAAAACCAATGCAACCAAAATTTGCAGGGAAGCAAAAAACTGGGGAAAATTTTTATAGCAAATATCTCTGACAACAGCATTACTTCTCAAATGTATTGTGAGATTTAAAATGGTTGAGGTCTTAAACTGTAGTGAGTTAAAATGGTGGAAGATATAAATTGTGATAGATATAAGGGAGGGTGAGTAAATTTGACCGCAGAATTATGTTTCACTATAGTGTCTTGGTTTTTAAATCAAATATAAGGTGGTAGCCAGGGAAATATTCCCAATTATTCAAATACCCAAGTCAATTGGGTTTTATAGAGATATTAATTAACAATACAATGAGTAATCAAAGAAAGAGAGAGAGAGTAAGAAAGGAATAAGTATGAAGGGCCTCAAGCCAATATGGCCTAGACCTGAGTCTTAAGAGAGAAATCGGTCAGTTTTTTAACACTCACCACAAGGTCTGACTAAACAAGGATTCTAGTGACACCAGGCCAGCTCCATCTCAGCTGACTTCACCAGAGAGCCTTCCAGCCAGAGACTGTTCCAAAAGGCCTCTCTCCACAGCCTCCAGAGGGACAGAGTCCCCTTAGAGGAGCTCCAGTAAGACCTCCTTAGAGATTGTCCTCCAAGAGCTTCCCTTCTCCAGAGCCTCTCTCAAGAGATTCTTCCCAAGTGGTCCTCATCAGAGATCCTCCAAAAAGAATTCCTCCAAAAGGATTTCTCTAAAAGAATATCCTCAAGAGATTCTGCTTTTTCTTATATAGGGGTTTTTCTCCCATGTCACCTCCCCTAAGTCCCTACATCTACCAATCACTGTAGACATTTTCCAAAGGACTGCCCATCTGAATTCCAGCTAAGTCGACTAATCCCCTCAGTAAGTCTGAACCAGTGAAAACACAGCTGAGTCAACTAATTTCATCAAGAGAAAACTTGCCCGACCCTTTTAGGTACCTAGCATCCCATTGTATCAATTCTAAGAACAGGCCTGGCTCAAAGAACTCCTTGCCTTATAAGCATGGGTCCAAGTACTTTCATTGTTTAGCAAGGAGTTTTCTGCCCTAAAGCATTCTTAAGTATGGGTGGAGTAGAGGTCCTCCCATTTCTGATCCTGGCGAGTTCTCACATCAAAATGGGGAATGTTTCTCAGTAGGGAATTTGTTCCAATTAAGAATTCCCTGATGGGGAAATTTTTAACATTCACAAGTCTGAGAGATTTCAAGATTTGTAGTATAGAGAATGGAGTCAAATATATAAGTATACAAGTCATTCTCCAACTGATAAATGGTCAAAAGATATGAATAGGCAGTTCTCAGATGAAGAAATTAAAATTATCTTTATGACAATTCTATATAAGTTAAATTACCTATTAAGTTCTATGTCAATTAAACTATTCAAAAATTATTTCATAGAGCTAGAAAAATGATAAAATTCATTTGGAATAACAAAAGGCCAAGAATATCAAGGGAATTAATTTTTTTTTAATGTAAATGAAGGTGGTCTAGCTCTACTAGATGGATTTTATCATATCTTTAGATATATGAAAAAAATGCTCCAAATCACTATTAATTTGAAAAATGTGAATTAAAACAACTCTGTAGTACCATCTCACACTTATCAGATTGGCTAATATGACAAAGAAGGAAAATGATAAATGTTGGGGGGGATGTGGGGAAAATGAGACTAACATATTGTTGATAGAATTGTCAACTGATGACATAAAGCATTCTGGAGAGTAATTTGGAATCATATTTAAAAATGCATACCTTTTAACCCAGTAAAATCACTCCTATGTCTGTATCCCAAAGGATCAATGATCCTCGGAGGAAAGCACTAATTCGTACAGAAATATTTATAGCAGCTCTTTTTGTAGTGACAAAGAACTGGAAACTGAAGGGATGTCCATCAATTGAAGAATGGCTGATCAAGTTCCGGTATATTATTTTATTGGCATACTATTATGCCATAAGAAATGATGAACAGGATGATCATGAAAAAACCTGGACAGATTTATATGAAATGATGCAAAGTGAAGTGAGCAGAACCAAGAGAACATTATACCCAGTAAGAGAAATAATGTTGTAACTGCGAAAATGTGGGTTTCAAGACTGTGAATTGCCAACACTGTAAAGATAATTTTTACTGTCTTGATTTAAATAAAAAATAAGTGGTCTCCATGGGAAAAATTCCCAAATATGAAAATACCCAAGTCAGCTGGGTTTATGGAGATTTTAATTAATACAAATGAAGGAATTAAGGAAAGGGAGAGAGAGAGAATAAGAGAAAATGGTATGAAGGGCCTAGGCCAAATATAGGCCTGAGCATTAAGAGAGACTAGTCAGTCTTTTATCACTCACCACAAGATTTGTCCCAAGCAAAACTCCAGTCCTTCACTGAAATCCTCAACTCCTGACTGAGTTCGGAGACCCAGCTCCTCCAACTAACTCCAAACTCCAACTAAGTTCAGAGAGCCAGCTCCTTTGAAAGAGAAATTTCTCTTATGTCACTTCCCTTAAATTTTCACATCTACCAATCACGGTAGACATTTTCCTTAGGACTGACCATTCTTAGTTCACATCTTCTTTTGTTATCACCTTCTCTGAGTAGACTAAAACTTCTCACCTCTTGCCTTTTGTAAGTTGTTTGACCTTTTTAGTGATTAATTTAACCTTTATAGGTACTTAGCACCCTTTTGTATTAGATCTAAAAATAGACCTAGTTTAGGGTTTTTGCTTCACTATAAGTATGAGTTGGGGACTTTTTATTTTTCAGTAAGGAATTTTACAACTTTATCTTCCCCTAAAGTATGCCTAAGTATGGGTGGAGTAATGTTAAAATTCCCAGTACATACCTGGTCAAGTACCTACATTGTTAAAAATGGGGAATAGCTTAACCAAATCTTCTAAGGTATAGTCTGAGCAGTTTTTAGGATTCACTATGTACAATAATCATTTGAGAATACCAACTATTATCAGCAATGCAAGGATCCAAGACAACTCTAAGGGACTCCTGATGAAAAATTCTATTTGCCACCAAATAAGGAACTGATGAAGTCTGAATGCAGATTGAAACATACCATTTTTTTACTTTATCTCCTTCATGGATTTTTTTCTTGAATAAGGAATATGTATTTTCTTTCACAACATGATGAAAATGGACATTTGTATTGTATCATAGTACCTGCATAACTTATATCGTTTCCTGCCATTTAGGAAAGGAGGGAGGAAAGAGAGAGAGAAAGAGAGCATAGATCATAAAATTTCAGAAAATGATTATTTAAAATTGTATCAACATGTAATCTGGAAAAATATAAATTAAAAAATGTGTAAAAAAAGAAGCAGATTTAATAGAAATGGTGGGAGAGGTGGAAGGAATAACAATATATTCTAGAAGACATTTCTCAATAGAAATACATAAACCTGAGGACAGAAGCATAATGGAGAGCATTTAGGGAAGAGAAACAATTAAGATATAGTTGTTTGGGGGTATAGTACAAACTGTCTAGCCATATACAGGATATAGATAATGCCTTATTATTGAAAATAATAACTTTGGCAGAGTGTAGATATTCTAGTTATTGGGGGAGATTATTGACTATTTCAAACATCTATTGCAAGTTTTATTCAACAAAAAATCTGAAAAACTATTGATTTTATTACAATTTTCCCTCTGTATGGTTTAGTTAAATCTTATTTAGATTTCTCATAATGAAAATAAGAAATGGACCTTGTTTCAAAATGCAAAATTTTGGGGGATCAGCAAAATATGAAGTATAAGCTCACCAGAAGACATCGAATTCATCTGATACTAGAAAACAATTGATATAGAAGATGGTCTCAGTAAAACAAACAAAAAACCAAATAGACCAATTCATAGCTGTTAAAATGATACCTACAAGTTAAATATTATATGGTAAGGGTTGTTACATATCTGGACTAATATTCTTTCTTAGATGGTATTTAGATGAAGAATTGCATGCAGATATAACACTATCACCACTAGCATTGATATTAAAACTTTTATGTCCTAGCATGATATGACTTGGGGATACAAAGAAAAGCAAAGTCACTGCCCTAGAGAAGGTTGCATGGCATATATGTAAATATATGTATATGTGACACGTGTATAAATATGATATATATGCACATGTCCAAATGTATAAGTATAGATATATGTGTATGTATCTCTAGATATGATGTAGTATGTTGGAGGTGACCAGTTTTCAAAAGAGCTCTAGGCTATCAGTAATCATATTAAAAAAATAATCCTAACCAGTTATAATAACAAAAATACAAATTAAAATAACAACACAGATTGGCTCAGATGACATTAACAGAAAAATGACAATTGTTGGAAGAGCTGGAAGAGCAATCATACTAATGCATTGTTGATTGAGCTGAATTGGTTCAGCTATTCTGGAAAGCAGTTTGGAAGTATGCCTCCAAAGTCACTAAACTATACATACACCCCAAAAGGTCAAAGAAAGAGGAAAAGGATCCAAACCTACAAAAATATAGCAACACTTTTTTTAGTGATAAACAACTGGAAACTAAAGTGGTGCTCATCAATTGAGGGATGGTTGAACAAATTATGGTATATCAATGTGTGGGAATGTTATTTTGCCCTAGCAAAGGAAGAAAGGGGTAGACTCAGAAATCTGGGAAGGTATGTGAACTGATGGCAGAGTGAAGAGAGAGGATTTGTACAATGTACAGAGGTACAATTTGTATAATGATTGCAGCATTGTAAAGAAAAAGAACTGGAGTGGGGAGGAACTGTGAAAAACTTTAAAGAACTCTGACTAATAATGACTAACCAGAACTGGAGAGGACCTATGAAGAAATATGCTTCCTTGACAGAGAGTTGATGGACTAGAGATGAAGAATGAAACAGATATTTGTGGTGTCCAGGGTATAGATTTGTTTTAGACACTGTTTATTTGTTACGAGAGACTTTTTTCCTTCTTTCTCTTTTAATTTAGTGGAAGTGAAGAGGAAGACTAGTGATTGTGATGCAAAAAAAAAGGGTACTATAAAAATTTAATTAAAAATGTTCATTGCAAGGTTCATCTTCATTTTATTTATATTTTATAGAGTAATGAATGAAACCCATTTTGCTTGAGTACAATATGTAGCTGGCCTGCAAAGAATTAGATGTATCAGAACCTGCAACTAGAAGAAAAAGTATCTTACTTATATTCAGTAACTAGAAAATATCTTCTATTTGATTACCTAATGTTACAAAGCCTTAGAACATTACATACCTTAGCAAAACAAGTATTAATTGTCTCATATGGGAAATGGTCTTTTAAAAAAGTGCTTGGAAATACAAATCTAACAAGTATTAAAGACTAAAATTAAAGACTAAAAATAAAGACTAAAAAGAAGTATAATTTCCAAAGGGTCTAAGCAAGTATATCAAGTGATTATTAGTTCAGATTATAGTTTCAGAATAGTTATTCATTAGATTTAGGTAGGGACCATTTTATAGTTCCCAGCAAGCTGGAGTTCTTCAATGCAACTCCTCTGGTCATCAGTTTGTTTATTTTTTGTCTGATGTAGAATGGGTTCTTTTCAGAAATGGAGCTTTCCAAATTGGAAAGTGAGAGGATATTTCTCAATTGAACAAATGAACAAATTATGGTATATCCTGAAGTGCTCGGTTTCTGTAAGAACTGGAAAGACCTACAAGTGAACTGAAGTGAAATGAGCAGAATTAGAAGCACATTTTGCACAGTAAAGGAAACATAGGGACAATCGAATGTAATAGGCTTTGCTACTAATAGCAATGTAATAATCCAGGACAGTCCTGAGGGATTTATTAAAAAAAAAAAAGCTATCCAAATCTAGAGAAAGAACTTTGGGAGTAGAAATGCAGAAGAAAAACATATGCTTTAATCACTTGTTTATATGGGTATAGGATTTTGGGTTTTGAGTTTAGAAGATTACTGCATTACAAAAATGAATAATATGGAAATAAGTTTTGAGTGATAATACAGGTATAACCCAGTGGAATTGCTTGTCAGTCCAGGAGGGGGTAGGGAAAAAGGGAGTGAGAAAATATGAATCATGTAACCATTGAAAAATATTTTAAAAATTATTACAAAAAGAAAAAAGAAATGTATTTTTCCAATTTAGATTCGAAAGGTATCTCTGAAGCTTTACTCCCAAATAAGCCCTGTAAGCGATGGCAAAGAACGATGAAAGTGCTTCTGACATGAATGTGATAGATATTAACTCGACAGGCTCCACGCGTCCCTTTAAACCGAATTTCAGTTACGCCTTTCACCTTTCCTGAAATATCGAGTTTCCCTAGGTAACCTGGATAGTTCGAATTAAATCCTAAACCTTTTGCTCTTTCTCTTCAGTCTTCCGGATTTGCGTTCCCTATTCTGTCAGAAAAGACACAGCACTCAGTTCATTTTCCAGAAAAGCCGCAGGAACACGCTTGTTCCGTCTCATCCTCGCTATCCGCCATTTCAGACATCTCGTTATAAAGAATTATTTAAAAAAAAAAGTCATAAGAGAACCGAAAGAAATGCAGAGGGAGACAAAGACAAGCAGCACAGCTTTGAAGCAAATGTGCTGAATTCATTACGTACTTGCACACAAAATGGACAGAGATTTTTGGCCTCATATTCATTGCTTTTTTTCTTGTTCTTTATATAAGGAAATGTTCATGTGTATTGCTGTTTGCCAAGTTCATAATGAGAAATAAAAATTTTAAAGCTAAAAAACAGAAGCAGATTCCTCATCTGCCATACCACCTACTATTTATCTCCATTTGTAACGCACTGACAGGAAATCATATTTAGAGGGCGGAATTAACGAAGTTCCCACCCCATTTTATACATGACTTGATCAGTTTCTGTGTGAGTTGATGTTTCGAGAAATTTCTGAGTATATCGCTAAAGTTCATTAGTTCTCAAAATTTATTACCCCAGGTGGGACTCGAACCCACAATCCCTGGCTTAGGAGGCCAGTGCCTTATCCATTAGGCCACTGGGGCGCTCGTTTAAGCAGCTTTGCTACAGTCTACATGGATCAGAGAACAGGATTTTTCTAGACTAGCTCTGTTAATACCTGTGGGACCTTGAATAAATCTCTTCTTCTACATCTAGGTTTCTTCAACTATAAAATGAAGAACTAGTTTAGATGAGCTGTCGTCTTATCGGAATCCTTAATATCATGTAGAAAATGAAGACAGCGAGAACTAAAAAAACGATAACAGAATTCAATTGAATACTACTTAAGAAAAGCAGTGACGAGAGCCCCAGTGGCCTAATGGATAAGGCATTGGCCTCCTAAGCCAGGGATTGTGGGTTCAAGTCCCATCTGGGGTGAGTTTTTTTATGACAAAGACAAAACCATATGATTAAGGTCTTAGAAAAATATTAAGAAATATGTATATAGGTTCGTTATGAACAAAATGGAGTTGTGTAAATGGTTGAAATTTTGCCTTCTTTAAGCAGAAAAGCAGTTTTTCCATAGCCTAATCAGGCATGGGATTGGATGGAATCAAGGTTCTTTTTCATTCTCCAGTCAGTAAATTGAGCGTTAGATAAAAAGAAAAACAATTATAGTCTCTCTTCTCGAGTTTACATTTTAAATGAGAGACAACAAACAAATATGTACATACAAATTATATACCGAATATATAGGAAATAATCAATAGAGGAAAGACACTAGAATTAAGGACAGGGAGGGCTTCTTTTAGAAGATACATTTTTAGTCAGTACTTGAAGGAAGCCTGGAAAATCAGGAGGTGGAGATGCACCAATTCTGAACTGATTTTAGAACCCTAGCTCTATTTCCTGTCAGAATGCAGGCTAGTCCTCAGGCCTAGATCATTCAGGTTATTTAGAGCATCACCCTCTGAGTTGCTCTTTGATCTAGATTCCCAAATGGCAAGGCCTTTTCCATCCCAGAAGAGTTTTGATTTCCCCAGGGCTTTGCTGATTGATTGTTCTTAATAGTTCTAAGGGCCAGGACCCTATATCCTTTGTTCTGCAGATTATGGCAGAAGGCAAATCGCCTTGAGTTGGTCTGACACTTCCTATTCCCTCTGCCTGCAACTCTAGACATTTCCTGCTTGGGATTGATTGTATTTCTGTTCTTTTAGGAGTTCTGCCTTTACACATACTTCTACCTTGGGACTAGATGTGACACAGGTGACCCAACTCCCTGATGAAACTGGGAATTAATTGCCTCCAGTGATTAAGACCCTTCCTCTGGGAGTAAATGGAATGGCCCAGGAAATAAGTGGATAGGGAAGATCTTCTTTGCTTAGTTTTAATACATCCTTCCTAAAACGCTGCTGGCCAATTTGCTGATCTCCCCACATATCAGATTTTAATCAGATTACTTCTGGATTTACGTTTTAGGGGACTGAATGGCCTAGACAAAAGTAGCCTTATTGGAATCATATTTATTAGCACCTACTGGTGCTTCTAGTTTGCCCTTCATCCTACTGAAAATATACTGGGAGTCTTCTCCTGTTGGGGCTTTAAAAAATTAAAAAAAAATTTTTTTTAAATTATAAACCCTTACTTTCTGTCTTGGAATCAATACTGTGTATTGGTTCCACGCAGAAAAGTGGTAAGGGCTAGGCAATGGGGGTTAAGTGACTTGTCCAGAGTCACACAGCTGGGAAGTGTCTGAGGCCAGACCAACCAAAGAATGTCTCTCAATCCAGTGAGCTACCCCTGCTGCCCTCCTGTTGGGGCTGTTTTGAGAATTCTGGAGCTCTGGCAGATATCGAATAAACCCCTACGGACTTATTGCTGGTCACACCAAAACTATGCACCCCACCACCTCCCCCTTGCTTATAGGGTACAAGATCAACACCTATATTTCAAGATCCATATTCATCTGAAAGGCGAACTAATACTATATAATTGTTTCATATACAGTGCCATGATTTCAGAATGAAAGAGGACTTGTAAGGACCCAACCTTATCAGATATCCTTTGCCTTCTAAGGTAGTTCAACCAATTTGGTAGCAGTTCTAATTGTCCTTTGTAGATGTGAGCACATTTCTGGGTTGTGTAATCTTTGTTTTGGAGTCAAAAGAAATGCACCCCAGATGGGACTTGAACCCACAATCCCTGGCTTAGGAGGCCAATGCCTTATCCATTAGGCCACTGGGGCTTACATGCAGGTCAGCATGTACTTGGCTCCACCCTACTGTTTCCTTTCTGGGTCTAATTAGTTTTATTTCCTTTTAGGCGATTTGCTTTCTGAGCCTGAAGATCAAGAAAGATGTCACCTTTCTCCATAGGACTTGTCGGGAGTTAAAAAGGGGTTAAAAAAAAAAGCTTCTTTCAGAGTGATTATAAACTAGGTACTATGTAGATTGGATTAAAACCTAGGCCGCACTTCTTACCCACCTTCAGTCTGGTTTATATAGAGCCGAAGTAGAACCTACAATTGTGCGTTCTTAGTGCCTTAGAAATGGGTTATTCCTGGGTCTCAGAAAGCCCCATAGTAAGCTTTCCCTCCTGACTTCGTGTACACCTTTACCCCAATCCCACCGCACTGCTCCTGATACTCTAAGGAAGCGGTTCTCAAGGGGTGTATGGAGTTCCGGCGGAGTGACACAGTATAAGGTATTTACACACTTGTAGTGCATGCGCGAGTCTCCCGCGAATAGTGCGGACAATCTTATAGCCTATGCGCATGCTCAAGTCTTTTGCCTCTTCTATGAAGAATACGGAAAGTTACTGAGTCTTTATCGATACAAGGTCCGTCCCTGTTCCAGATGTTTCGAATGTTTATCCTTTGCATCCTCAGTAGTTGACATCCGACATCTATCTCTGGAATTCCTAAGAAAAAGGAATCTCATTGTAAGACTCGTAAGCTCTCCTTCCTTTCTCCTCTCCAATCCCCAAATTAGAAAAGGACGTCAATGAATGAGTGTAGTGGAACGAAGAATGTATGGGAAGATCCAGCAATTTTCCTTCTTCCCATCCTGAATTTAAGATTGGTCCGGAGGTTGAGGCCCTGCTTCTGGCTCCTACACAAAGCACCCCGGAGCTGCTGCTGTAAGGTGCAGAGGTGGCTTACTGGATGGAGCTTAGTGGACCATGAAGGGAGGAACAGAAATGGGCTGGATAAAGACAGTGGAGAACGACTTTTGTGACCTTTGCAATTCTCTAAAGGAGTTACCCTAAGAACAGAGGAAGAGGACAAGCGAGAGTAAGATTCCTCCTAGGTCAGGAAAAAAAAAAACAAACTATCTTCACAGTTGTTTGCCATTCTAAATTTCCCCACTTTAACAAGGAAAATTTAATTTAATTTCCTCTAATACCTTACATTTTAGGTAGTAAAAACTTAAAGGTAACAACAGAGAAGGCATTCGAAATAAGAGGCTTCCAGTAAAGGAAAGAATTTTAGTTAGGCCTTAAAGGAAACTGGGATGAGAAGCAAGGCAGAAGAGCATTCAAGGACTGGGAGGCAGCCAGAGAGAATACTTTATTGGAGAGATGGAGTGTCTTATTTGTGTACTTTTGAAGGCCAGTGGAAAAGCATGTTAATGACTAATTGCTTTTAAATGTCCTAAAGGCCAGGACCTATTCTATGTTGTAGATTATATGAATTGATACCTGAATTTCTCACAAATTGTGCACTAATTTCTCTGAAATGCTTGTTTATTATTAGTCTGAAGAGTTTCTGATAGAGTTTCTCATATGCAGTTGTTAGTGGAGGTGCTTTCCTCAAGAGGGAGATAGGGGAAAAACACATTGATATTAGAGTCAAAGGACCCACTTCTAACCTTTAGTTGGGCTCTATATGAGTATATATTATGCTTGAATCCTACAGACATGGGCCCCTCCAATTTTTAAAATATATGCTTAAAACTTTGACTGAGGACCAAACTGTATTTGGAATTTAAGAAGGTTGGATGTAGACCCTACTTTATGCATTATTTTATATATCTGCATAAAGTCATATAACTATATATGTTTATATAGCTATATTTCATAAATGCATATGTTTATGCACACACACACATATATACATATATACATATATATATATATATGTATATATATATACCTTTATGGATGCTAAAGTTTTCTTAGTCAATTTATTAATTCCTCTGAATTTACATCCTCCTCTTCCCTCAACATTGTAAGATAGTTTTAGTGTTTTGACTTAAATCTAAATAATTGGTCACCAGGGATGATTCCCAAAATAATAAAATTATGGGAATTATGGAGATTTTAATTAATATAGAGAGAAGGAATTAAGGAAAACAAACACACAGAGAGAGAGAGAGAGAGAGAGAGAGAGAGAGAGAGAGAGAGAGAGAGAGAATTAATTTAAACTGCTCTGGCTTAGGCTGAGCCAGGCAGTAGTTAAAGGCCTTGGCCAAAGTGGCCTTCCTGAGTCTAAAGAAAAGGGAGTCAGTCTTATCACTCAACAGGAAACTCTCCAAGGAAGCTCCAGTCCTCGGCTGAACTCAATCTCCTGAACTGAGTTCTGAATCCAATTCCACTCTGAACTGAATTGCCTAAACTGACCTTTTACCTCCTTTTAAAGAGAATTTTCTCTTATGTCACCTCCCCAAAATTTTTACATCTACCAATCATAGCAGATGCTTTTTCCAGGACTGCCCATTCTTTAGTTCTCACCACTCTTTAGTTCTCACCTTCTCTGGTTAGATTATATCTTTTGAGTACTTCACACTTCTTTGTTAAGCTTGCCTTTTGTGAGTTACTTGACCTTTTTGTGATTAATTTAACCTTTATAGGTACTTAACACCCTTTCCTATTAGATCTAAAAATAGACCTAGCTTAAAGTTCTAGCTTCACTATAAGGTATGAGTTAAGTACCTTCATTGTTCTATCAGGAGTTTACAACTTTATCTTCCCCTAAAGTATGTCTAATTAGGGTGGAGTAATTTCCAAGTTCACAACATCCAAATACATACACCATAAGTGGCAGCACTGGATCATCACACATTGTACATAGATACATCATAGTCATGTATACATACCTTAAGATAAGAGAAGAGAGATTTTGCATTTAGGAGAGAGACCAGTCTCTTGGACGGACCAGCTAAAGAAAGAGTGGAGGAGGGGTGAAGAAAAGCTCAGAAGTTTAAGGAAGAATCAGAAGCTTGGAATCCAACTGATACACTCGCTTCCAGCTGAAAACTGAGAAATCCTTTTAATTTGAGACTTACTATCCCTTCTGAAACCCTGATCACCTCCACTAGGACTCTCAACCACAGTTGTTAAAATCCTCAAGAGGGATTGTGGGTTAGGACTTTTGACCAGAGCCATTCTGTCAGTCTGTCTGTCTGTCTGCCTCTCTCTCTCTCTCTCTCTCCCTCATGTTGAATATAATGAAGAACTTTCTAATAATTACTTCTCACACTATGGGTCTGCCAGCTGCGCACCAGAAGTCAAGGAAGGACAAGAGGCAAGTGTCTTCCAGGTGCCAAGAAGCCACCTTCTTCATTCCTCCCCTGCCCCCATCTTCATGGTTTGTTGAAAGATAAGCACCAGGCTTGGTTCTTAATTCAATCAAAGGATGAGACTGAATTGCAACCTAATTCAATCAGAGAATGGGCTATTTTCAGACTCAGTATGAAACTTTCCTATTTTAAATTTTAAAATCAATCTTAGGGTACAAGAAAAAGAAAAGGGGTACAGGCTAATGTTAAATTCTCACAGGGAAGGTAGGTAGACTTTAGGAGAAAGGATAATGAGTTTGGTTTTAGACATGTTGAATTTAAGATATCCTGGAATCTTAATATCTGGATATCTGGATAAATTAAATCACTGGACATCCAGTTGGAGATGTGAGATTGGAAGTCCTCAGAGAGATGGGCAGGATAGGTAGATTTTAGAATTATCAGCAGAGAGGGGAATTAAATCCATGGGAGCTGAGATCACAAACTGAAATAATTAAGAGGAAGAAGAGAAGAGGGCCAGGACAGAACACAAAAGGACTTCTATCCATAGAGGGAGTAATCTGAAAGAAGCAAAGAAGACAGCAGAGGAGTGGTCAGATAGGCAGGAGAAAAACCAGGAGAGAGTGATCTCAAAAACCTAGAGAGAAGAGAGTATCAAGGAGGAGAATGATCAACAGTGTCAAAAGTTGCAGAGAAGGTATATATAATGAGGATAGAGAAAAAACTGGATTTGGCAACCAGTAACTTTGGAGAAATCAATTTTAATGGAATTACAAAGTCGGAACCCAACTGAGAATAAGGTAACTGAAAATAATGTAAAGAAAGTAGTTGCCTTTCTAGATATTATGCCCTAATGTGTAGACCCTAGATGCATGATCCTGAAATTTGAACCCATATCATTTGATTCCAGAGCCAAGTTGTTATGATTCAATCCCTCCACTAGTATGCATATTTTTTGGTCATTAGTCAAAGATATTTCATAAGTATTTATTGATGTACTAAGTACTCACTGCCCCCTTTTCTGCTACCATACCATGTTCACTGTACAGTCAGGAGAAGGCCACACAGGAGCCAATTAACATTGTTTCATAAGATGCCATGACTAAAGAGTTCATCACCAAATGATGAAACTTTCATTCATTCATTCATTCATCCTTCAATACATTTGTTAAGTGTCAACCATGCATCAGGCATTGTAGCAGGAGATTAAAAATAAAAAAAAATTGGTTCCTGTCCTCAAGAAGCTTACTGGTCCCCAGTAAGTAGATTTATTAATCTGTTGCTTGAAATGTTGCCAAAGTGTTTCTGGTAGGCTGGAACAGAGCTGAGACTCCACTGGCATAACCTTTAAGAGCCCAATTTCACCTCAATGCTTTGAGATATTGTTGAGATTATAGAATTTTAAAAAATATGTAATTTTTCCTAGGAGTCAGTCCCATGTTGGTTCACTGTTAGTATCTATAGCAAATTCTGGCTTTTGTAAAACTTGAAAACTCATTTCCCCCCTCATCAGCTGTGAACTAGGGAAACTTCTGCCATAGAGCCTAATTTCCAAATGCTTCTTTCAGGCCACTATTTTAGGAAAGCCATAGAAACCATGTCTCATTTCTTTCCCTTTTTTCTGGTCATCTCCTCACAGGTTTCCCAACAGCCTTGTGGCTCAGTGTTGCCTCCTAGTCTCTTCATCTACTCTCGTCTAAGGAAGACTGATTCCTTCCCAAATGGAAGTAAAATGATTGGTCAAAAAAAACTGACTACTCTTCTCTCCTCAGAAAAGGGTTCTAGTTTATAATTTTAGCTATTTACTAATTCATGCAGCTCTGTGAGCAACAGCTAAACAGACCCATAAGGACACACATAAGTTACATGTACCTAACACACACACAGATACACACACACACCCCTTACATAAAAATTAATTGATGTTTACAATGGAACTGGGGAGTAATTACTGAATTACTGGCATCTGTTGTAAGAATATAAAAATTTAGGTTTTTATGCTAATATGAAAGTTCTAAAGTAATATTGTGTTTGCTGATTTAAAAATATTTTAGCTTAAGTCAAAATGACTTTTAGTAGCTTTATTTACAAAGAAGTGGTAAGAGTGAAAGTGGAAAAATGTGAGAAGAGGGTAGAGAAAATATCTAGCTTATTATCCTAAGTGTTGCTCCAGTGTCTAGCTCAGCCCCAGCAGGGCTCAGCAATCTTTAGCCAGAGGATCAGGTGGTATCTTCAGCAAGGTTTCCACCAAAGCAGCCTCTTCCATGAAAGGAAGGCCTCTGTAGAACCAATCTTTTCAGAAGCCAGGAAAGGAAGGCTGGCTAGTCATTCAGCTCACCAATACAGAATTCAAGGAAAGAGTCTCCTCCTTCAATCTAGCTCACCACTGTGAAGTCCCAAGAAGCCACTTACAAAGAAGAAGTCCAAAAGCCAAGATTCAAAAGCAAAGCTGAAGTCCCAAAGAACTCCAAAAACAAAGTCAAAGTCCAAAAGCCAATTTCCAAAGAACTGAACTCTCTTGGACAGGAAGTTCAGGAATTTTTATAGTCCTTTTTCCATATCACTTCCTGTCTCTCCACTTTATGGGAACCAATCACAGTATTTCAATTTGCCTAGCACTGCCCAGGGGCAGGGCAGTGGCCTCTGGAGTTGTCATCCACTCTAGAAAGTGACTTATGAATTCTCCTACTTAGTGTTAAGTAGAGGTCCTTAAATTTTTGGTTGATTAATTTAAAAGTTGCTGATTGATAGACAAAGAAAGTTTGATTCACTCTTCACACTGTCAGTGGTTGGGGAAGGAGCACTTCTTGTGAAGGATTTAAAATGGCAGTAGAGACATTCTCAACTCCCCCAGAATGTCCCAGAACTCTGATGAGCATATATAGTAAGGTTGGATTTTGTGAAGTTATCCAAAGCATCTAGCCTAAATACATACAAGACTAAGAAATTTTGAAAAAAAGGCACTTGAAGTTTTGCGTCAAAATGTAAAACAAATACATCATATAAAAGTCTACTGATTGGTTGGAAAAGGAGATATCAAAACACTCTTATCTTTGCCAAGACAATTCCAAATGGAGTTGGACATGACTGAATAACAACTGATAAACTATCAGGCTTAAATGTGAAGGTGGTTTCTTTAATTAGGAAAATGTGGAAATGTGTTTTTCAATTGTTTTTCTCTTCAGATAGAAATGGACATTTTATCCTTCTTAATGCCCATTAACTTTGATTGAAAAGAATTTTTCTTTCCTTCCATCCAGCTCACTTTTCCTATTTCAGAGCAAAATAAACAACAAATTCTGAAGATCAGTGCTGCCGAATTTTAGAGATGGATACACTATGTTGATTTTTCTCCTCATTCTCTTTTATATGAATAAATGCTCCCAATAATAGTAGGTTAATACAACAGGCATAAAGACTAAGGCCCATAGCTAACTCTTCATGTAAATAATAACAAATTATTTCCATAGAAAATAACTTTTTTTTCCCCATTACTACAGAACCTAATCATTCAGCTTTTAAATGTGTGCCATTGATCCCAAGGGAATTTAAATGACAAATCTGTTCAAATACAAGATGTGAAAGATTGGGTATATGTAAATATGACAGGAAAGGGCTTGAGATTCTAATGAACTGAAGGCTGTGGACACCTCTGTAGTTAATTCTTTTTTTAATACTTTTTTTCTATATGTTTGTTTTTGTATATGATTGTTTACTTAGTGAACAGACTAAAGTACAGATCTGCCACCAGTCTCACTCTTTCATCCATTAGTCCATCTACTCACTGGGGTAGATAAAAATTCATTCATGTCTTCTCATTGTGGGCAATTTTGATCCATATCATCTCACAAATCTTCCAGAAAGGAAAAGTTTTATTCTAGTGAAGTCACTTAGTATTTTGTGGATACCAATACAGCACTTATATTGTCCATCTGTCCTCCCTCATTCTTACTTTGTAGCATCCTATGTAGGTCCCTACATATCCTATATACTTAGAGCTAGATAATCATCTGGCCAACTCTTTTATTTTATAGGTGAAAAAAAGAGGTCCAAAAATGTTAATGGATTTAGTAAAGGTCATGCTGTAAATAGCAGAACTGAGATTCAAGTTCTTTTGAATCTAAAATAAGTTTTTTTCCCCACAATCTATCATTAAAGGTTGGGATTAGTCCAACTTGATTACTCAGTCATACATTTAGGATCAGAGATTTAGAGTCTTAAGCCAGAAAACTGAAAAGTTTATCAGACTGGTTATCTCTGAGCAGATCAGCCTAAGCAGTTATTCACTTACTAAGATACTACATTGCCCAATCAAAACAGAACACACAGGGAATAACTGAAATTAGCTCTCTGGAAAAGGCAAACAACATTTGGCTAACTCTCCCTATAAAGGAGCTGAATTATTTGCCTTTTTCCTTTTGTTTTTCCCCTCTAAAACCAGAGTACATAGAAAAGGAAAACATACCCAGAACATATAGAATCACCATTCCCATAACCCATATGGCAACTTTAAGGCATTGACATATATGACTCAATCACTGAAAATCTATTTGATTTACTAATAACCAGGAGAACTAAATACTTCAGGGACTTGTTAAAAAAGAGAAGTCAATTTCTGGATAACTTGTTCTTGGCTACAGTTCTTGAGATGATAAGATGTAATAGCAGGGAAGAGTGTAAACAGAGGCCTTCCCTCTTAGGGTCAAAACAGTCTTACCCACATAGTGTCTAAGACCAGGGGATTTAACCGGGTGAGTTTGTAATAAAGATCCTGGTTGTCTTTACTTCTCTCTTTGTGATTTTCCCCCATTAGTAGGTCTGTGGTTTCAAGTAACAAATGATTGTGGTTGCAGGAGCAGGGGTGGATTTGGGTTTGTTCCAAGGAAAGAGTAAGCTATGGAGAGAGGAAATGAGAAAGATGAAGTGGGACTGTATAATAGGGACAATGACCAATGCAGAGATGAAATGTGAGGTGTTTAATTGGTAGCCACACAGGAATTGTGCAATGTCTTAAAGCCTGACTATTAGTATCCAAGCTAACCATGATAGTAGTAATAAATGACCTGTTGAATTCTGTTCTGGTTGTTCTATAACATATAATAGAATTTTTTTTGTTGTTGTTCTTTTCATGGCTTTCTTGAAAGGAGAATAAACTCTTTCTGTGAATCTCATTCATGTTTGAGTACCTCTTTTATTATCTATCCTCAATACAATACAACACACACATATTCACACAGTCACACTTTGGGTAAACACTAGACTAGAGACAAAAGTTCTACAAAAGCCAACATAGTTTTGATGAGACAATGAAAGTAAGAGTGGGAAGCTTAATCTCAGATCATTGTCCCCTAGTAATGAACTTGATATATAATTACATGTCTGGGCTTAGCATAGGGACTGGCATAGTTTGCCCTCACTGGGGCCTCAGCTAACAGATTACTCAACATCGAGAAGCAAACTAACAGAACAAACTGGCATAGTGTTTGACTAAACGAAAGACCTCAATTTCTGGGGGAGGGAAAACCTCACTATTCAAAAATGGCATATTATTTTTCCAGAAAGTAGTTTTAGTCTAGTATTTCACACTACACACCAAGACAAGCACCAAATGGATACATGACTAGAATATAGAAATAGACATCATAAATAAATTTGAAGAGCAAGGAAGAATTGCCATTCAGATCTATGGATAAGGGAAGAATTTATGACTAAACAAGTGCTAGAGAGAATCACCCAAAATAAAGTAGATAATTAAAAAATAAAATAAAATTATATTTACTATGTAAATTTTATTTAAATATAAATGTTATTTTAATAATTTATTTAATGCTTAATAAATAAATTCTATTTACAATATAAATTAAAATTAAATTATGAAATATAATTAAAATGATAAGGAATATAAGTAACTGGGGGAAAGTTCTGTATAATAAGTTTTGCTGATAAAAGTCTTAATTCCAAGGTACACAGTATAAGAATTGGATTCAAATTTATTAAACTAATAAGAAGCCATTTTTAAAGTTAAAGGAACTGAAGAGGCATTTTTCAAAGGAAGGCATTCAAACTCTCAAAAATATATGAAAAATGCTCTAAATCATTAATTAGAGGAATTCAAATTAAAGCACCTTTAAGATTCTACTTTCCAATGATCTGGCAAAGATGAAGAAAGAAGAAAGTGACAGATGTTGGGAAGGTACTTATCAACCATTGGTTCATTTCTAGCCATTCTGGAAAGTAATTTGGAACAATACTGAGTAAGTTACCAAACCATATATACCCTTTCATTCAATGGTACTATTATTGTGTTCTGTGTCCCAAAGAAAGAGGAAAAGTATCTATATATATGAAAGTAGTTATGGCACCTCTTTTCATGATAGCCAAGAATATGAAACAGACTTTTTTTCCTATTGGGGAATGGATAAACAAATTGTAGTATATGAATGTAATGGAATATAATTGTGATATAATAATTGATGAAATGGATATTTTCAGGGAAAAATAAAGTGAACTAAATACAATTATAACATTATCAGAGAAAAAGAACTTTGAAAGACTTTTGAATTCTAATCAACACAGTGATAAATTACAAGACTAAAAGAATGAAAGTGAAGCATAGTATTCACCTTCTGACAAAAAGATGAATTTATAATGCAAAGCAATACAAAACATTTTCAGATATAACTGTGAGAAATGGTTTTGCTGGATTAAGTATTAAGGGATTTATTTTTCTTTTAATTTGCTCAATGTGGATTGTAGGAGGAAAGGCTAGTGAGAGAAATAGATTAAATATTTGAAGAAAAAAACCCAAACTACTAAAATTCTAAGTGAGTCATAACTCAGAAAATGAGAAAATATAGACTAGATCCCATTTTCTTGTTTTCCTGACAACTAGGAAGCTAGGTGGTATAGAGATAGGATTATGAGTCAGGAAGACATGAGTTCAAATTTTACCCCACTTACTTGTGTAATCCTAGGCAAATCACTTAAGATTTACATACTGTAGTTTTCTTTTCTGTAAAATGGAGATAATAGTTTCTACTTCACAGAGTTGTTTTGAGGATCAAAAAGGTTAACATATATAAGGTGCTTATAAGTCTCAAAGCATTATAAAAGTGCCTATTATTATCTGCTTAATATTAATAATAATTTTATTTTATTATATAATCATCATGTGCTTAATAATAATAATTGTTATTATTATTAGGAGAAGATTATAAATCTTGTAAATTTAAAACTTCATACAATAAGTTTAAACACTTCCTAGGACAAAAAAACAACAAAAAACAAAACAATTCATAAATGACCATCTCTTCATGCAATTTTCCTCTTTCCTCATAAACAAATAATGTGTGCATTTAACAGAATAATTTCTTTAGTTCTTGATAATAGCAGGCTCAGAGACAAATAAAACAAAAAAGATGTACATAAGATGGGCCAATTTCACTCCTTGATAGTTGAAGAAATTGAATGATAAAAGCAATGATTTTGGGCAAAGAAGGATTATAGAATTCAGAGCAAATATGAAAGAAGAGAAAACCTTGTTGAATGAAAAGAAGTTGATTTCACTGTACTATATGTAAAAATTAAAATTAATATGCAATAATAAAAATAATGTGTTTTAGGACATTTATTAAATGCTCATTAGAAATAAAGAAATAAAAGGGATACAAAATAAAAACCACGTGCCCATGGCTGATCAGCTATTTTCAAATGCCCACCTTACCACCATGCTCACTGTCATCATGTCAAAGAGGTGGCACCCTCCATGGTCCTGCCTAATATCCCTTGCCTATAGGAAGTACATAAAGACAGGAAGTCAGTGGGCTCCTGGGAAATGTAGTTCTTTTTTAGGGTAATAGATTTTTCAATTTTACATTTTACATTTTTCCCCTGAGATCCATGGAAGATTGGTCTCTTCAATGGATCTTTTAAACATAACAAACTTTTAAATTACAATAATTGGAAGATAAGAGGAAAAGAGAATAAGACTAATCATTGACAAAAGCCAGTTAGGGCTTTTTACAATTATACAATAGCATCCAAATGCATACTGACACTGTCGAATATTGTTCAATTTTAGTTACTTAGCCAATATATAAATACATGAAAGGAATTTTTGTAATTAGGATCAAACCATCAAGAGTGACATTTTCCACGAGTGAATTTTCTAGATAACTGTAGCCTAATGTTAACTGTCAAAAATTCAGTTATTTTAACATTTGGATAGAAATCTTTAAAAAATATATTACATACTTTCCTGTTTCCTTAAACAGAATATGCTGAATATAATTTAAGCTTTTACTTGATGAGTCAGGGTCATTATCTTGAACATCAATGAAGCTCCTAGGATGTATGTAGTAAATACACTGGTAACCTCAGGGCCTATTTGTCCTTTCCTCAAATACTCCCAGAATGCTGTACTCCTATAGTTGCACAATCTGCTTTTTTATAGTCTGTCTCCTGCTGGGCTGTCAGCTGTCACAGCTGACACTGACTGTTGTTGTCAGCACGCTGGTCCTGATAGCTTTCCTTTGTAAAGATTAAAATTTGGGAAAACTGAGGCATGTAGAAAATTAGTTTCTCTCTGCAAGGAGTATTATATTTTTAGAGGTTTATTGAAGATTAAAATATAAAGAAAATACAAGTAAGAGAGGCACGTGTCTAAGCCCAAAGAGCCTATTTACGAACACTCACATCTTGCCTGCTAGGTGGAGAGCCACGTCTGCTCCCAAGTGGAAGTAGCAAAGAGGCCCCAAACCCTTTCCAATCAGGTTAAATACCCCATCTCAATCTTGGCCCAGGTGAGAATTCAGTGATATTAAAAAGCATTCTGGGGAAGTGGAGCAAGGACTTCTGGGGATTGAAGTCCTGGATTCAAGTTTCCATTTTTACATCTTCCACTTTTCACCCTCCTTCAATATAATGTAACCTCCTGAATCCAAAGAAGTCAGATAATTACATTAGTAACTCACCTGTGAAGATAACTGAGAGATGGCCTTAGAAAGAAGGAGCTTCATTCAGGACCTTATTTGGACATGTACTGGTTGTATGATTCTGTGAAAATCACTTATTCTATTAGTATTCCAGGAAATTCTCTAAGATCATAAGTTACTGATGAGATGGTACTCGGCATTGTTGGAAGAATTTTCCTCAATGACTAATCATGAATTCTTCCCTTATCGATAGATATGGTGGGTAAAATATTCCATGCTCCCCTAATTTATTTATGATATCACCCTTTATGTCTAAATTATAAGCCCATTTTGATCTGGTGTACAGTTGATCTTTACCTAGTTTCTACAAAACTGTTTTCCAGTTTTTCCAACAATTGTTTTGTGTGTCAAAAAGCAAGTTCTTGATCCCAAATGAATCTTTGTGTTTACTGAACATTAGATTACTATGGTCATTTATTACTGTATATTTTTGGTATATGTGATGCTAAAGTAAGCGTGGCTCTTTATACTCTCAAAAACTGTTGATAGACCCCTTCTCATGAGTTTTATTTATGTAATATATATATACATATATATACACATATACAATAAAACATGTATTGATATTTACTATATTAGAAATCAAAAGGTCAGTATTATCAAATTTGTTTTCAAAGACTCCCTGAAAGGGTCTGGGGACCCCTAGAAGTCCCTGGATCACACTTTGAGAACAATTTCTCTATAGAACTTTATTTTTGGTGGTTGTTAGACGGTGTTGTGAGCCTGCTGTGGGGGAAAAGAGAGGTACATAGTGACAAGGTCTGCCAGTAAGAAGAAGGGATGAAATGGAAAACGATAAAAGATAAAAGGGAAGTAGATTTCAAGGGTCATGCTGAACTGAGGATACTGAAGATATGAAATAAAGAAGACTTATCTTTGGCTCAATGAATGGATCAAAAAGGGCCACTGGAAGATGATCATTGGTATAATAGCTATAATCTATGAAATTTATTTTATTGTTTGGTTAGTATGGTATAGTAACTAGAGAAGTTTTACACGTCAAAGTGACATGAGAAATTTGAGGAGGGAGGGAACATTTCTGGGAGGAGAGATCTTAAAAAAACCTTATAGAAAAGGTCTTCATTGGGCCTTAAAAAAGAGGACTTTAATTTTATTTATTTATTTATGTATATTCATACCCTGTCCTTCCTACTTCATTTCTTGCCTCCTTTCAACAACAAATGATTGTTCCAAAACAAAACCCTCATCATAAACATGAATAATCCATCAAAACAAAGTTATTTAATCATGCCCCCAAATACCTCTGTCTCTCTGCCCTTTAAGTTTTTCACCTATTTTATTTTTAGTCTTTTGGATTCATAGTTTATCATTACAGTGATGAGAATTTTAAAGAATTTCAAAATCATTTTCTTTTACAATGTCATTATTGTTATAAATTGTTCTGTTAGGTCTTCCCACTTTATTCTGCATCAATTCACAGAGATTACTCTGGTTTCTTCTGAAACTATCCATTTTGTTATTTTTTATGGCACAATATTCCATTACATTCATATACCATAATTTACTTAAGTTTTTCCCAATATGATAAGGATTTTTAACAGGTAGAACTGTATTGGAAGTTCATTCTAGGGAATTGGAATTCTCTTGTAAATGCCCAGAAACTGGAGAGGATAAGATAGGAAGACTAAGTCAAGTTTGGCAGGCTTATAGAGTTTGTAAAGGGAAGTAAAGTGAAATAAGGCCAGAAGCCACCACTGTTGAAGTTTTTTAATGAAAGCTAAAAACCTTTTATTGTCTCCTATGGACAACAGAGAGCTAATAAAGGATTTTACAGACGGGAATGACATTATCAGATCTGTATATTAATAGGATGAGACAGATAGTAATATGAAAAATTGATCAGTAATTTTACAAATTAGCATAACAATCAGTCAACAATTAGCTGATGCTCTTGCTCATTAGGATACAACCAAGTGGAATTTAAAGGTAAAGAGGAAATGAAGGAAAGAAGCTATTTCAATCAGGCAGCCAAATGACTTAGTGCATAGAGTATCGCACCTGGAGTCAGGAAGACAGCACAATTTGAGACATATTGAGTTTGAAGTATTATTGAAATATGCAGGTATAGGTAGTTAGCTGTTGAAAATGTGGGACTGGAGCTAAAGGGAGAGATCAGGGCTAGAGCAGAAATTTAAAAAAATTCAAATGAGGTAACATTCGAAGATGCCATCTACTGTATATTTTTGTGATGCTCAATAAAGATAATATTTATATGCATGTATATATATAACATTTGGAAAATGTTGTTGTTCATTTGTGCCTGACTCTTCATAAATCCTTTTGGGGTTTTCTTGGCAAAGATAATGGAATGGTTTGATATTTCCTTTTCCAGCTCATTCCGATTGAAGAAAATGAGGCAAACAGGGTTATCTTAGTTGCCCAGGTAATGGGCTAATGAGTGTCTGGGGTCAGATTTGAGCTTTGAAAGATGAGTCTCCTTGAATGCAGGACTAATACTATTTATTCTACCACCTAGCAACTTCTTGAAAACTTTAGAATGCAATCTAAATATGGATTAGGAGTAGACTTATTATTTTATTGGGATAGTGAATTACTTCATAGAGGAATTTCCTCTACTAATGCAGATCAGTCTTTTCTTCTCTTCTCATCTCGTCTCCCTCTCCCTCTTCCTCTTCCTCTCCCTCTCCCTCTCCCTCTTCCTCTTCCTCTCCCTTTCCCTCTCCCTCTCCCTCTCCCTCTCCCTCTCCCTCTCCCTCTCCCTCTCCCTCTCCCTCTCCCTCTTCTCTCTGCTCCTCTTCTCCGGGGGTTGCCTAAGGCATTGAGAGGTTAAATGATTTGCTCAAGGTCACACAATCATTATATGTCAGAGGCAGGAATTAAACCCCATTCTTCTTGCCACTTGCTACATATATACCAGCTATTATTGTTTTAATATTAATAGTGATAATAATAATGACATTGCCAAGGTTTAATTTAGAAAGAGAACATCACTGAGAAGAGAGTCTTGGGAGACTCCCATAACTTGGAAGTGGGAAGTAGAAGAGGAATTAGAAAAGCTATGCTCATTGAAGTAGGAAGAGAACAAGGAGAGAACATCAAAAAAAGGACAAAAGACCTAATGTGTTATTTGAGGAAAAAGGAATGGAACTTAAAGAGATTAAGTCAGAAAAAGCAATTGAACCTGACACATATACCCATAATAAATATATGATGGAGAGAGGCAACACTACAAACTCTCATGGATTCACTTTTAGGATATTTCAAAGAGACTAAGTGTAAAACAGTGGAAAAGATCATGAATTGAGTTAATATTTTTAAAATATGACCAACAAGGTATCAGAAATTCCTGATCCATATGCTTACATTCTCATATCTATACGTTTTTATTGAGTCAATACAGATATCTTTGATATCAGAAAGAAGCAAATTTTTGCAGACTATTTCCTATTCCGCACTGCATCTCTATAGTCACACAGTTTATTGAGAAATATGGGGATTATAATATTTTGCTTTTGATTAGAAAAAATAGCCTTAGTAAAGCAAAATATATCCTTTGGACCTTTCTTCAAACCAAGTGTTTCTAATGCATGTGTTGAGATCATACAGTCTTTTTAATTGACGCAATCTTAATTGCTTTGTTCAATGATCTTCTGGTCCTCTTCTCTGATATTTCTTCCAATTTACCCTTTATATATGTGACAATTAAGAGTTTTGAGAGACTGATGTGTGAGGTAAAACACCTGAATCCCGAGGCACTCCAAAGGTCAGTGTTACAGAGCAACATTATATCTAATGGCCTGGCATCCCCTGGCCTCAGCATGAGAGTCAGTGTGCCACATTGTCACGGAGGGAGGGGCTAGTGGGGTTTAAAAGGCAAGCCTGAGAAGGAAAAGCTTTTTTTTACTTCCTCTATTCTTGAACAAGCAGCAGTGCAGCATTGAGGGGCCCATTCTGGGATTTAATCTTAAATTAGTCAGGCTGAACTCTCTCCCTTCCTCCCTCCCTCCCTCCCTCCCTCTCTCTCTCCCCCTATCTCTTTCTCATTTTATTAATAAATGATTATAATTCTGGCCAGACCACTTTTTTTATTTGATACACTGGGTTTTAGGTAAGAAAATAAAATTATTGATCAGGGTAGCAATAATGAATAAATTAATTGGTAAATGATCTCTCTCAGTGATGAAAGATAAGACATACAGCATCTTGAGTCTTTAAATACAATTTTGAAAGCTCATTATTTAGCCCACTCCCTAGACAATCCAAGAATCCAAGGCATCTCTGATTAGTGAGGAGGTGGTTCAACATTCTCTCAGTCCCACTCCAATTCCTTGGTGATGATGGAAAATCACATGCTCTATCCTAGGGTTTCAATGCCTAGACGAAATCAGGTCAACCCAGGAACTTTATGAACAAAATAACTTTTTAAACAAATAAAATCAGATTTAAATAATTTGAGAAATATTAATTATTCATGGATGGGCAGAGCCAATATAATTAAAATGACAATCCTACCTACACTAATCTACTTATTCAATGACATCTTAATTAAATCACCAAAAATTATTTTATTGGGATAGAAAAAAATAATAACAAAATTTATTTGGAAGAACAAAAGGTTAAGAATATCAGAGGAATTAACAAAAAAAAATGTAAGGGTGGAAGGTCTAGCAGTTCCAGATTTTAAACTGTATTATAAAGCTATAATTACAAAAACTAGCAGGTACTAGCTAAGAAACAGAAAGGTAAATTAGTGGAACAGAAAAGACATACACAAACAGTAGTAAAAGATTATAGCAATCTTGCATTTGTCAAAAGTATAGATCTAAGTTTTGGGGATAAGAATTCACTGTTAAAAAATTGTTGGGAAGATTGAAAAGCAGTTTGATAGAAACTAGTTATAGACCAATATGTTACACCATGTACTAAGATAAGATCAAAATGGATATATCACCTAGACATAAAGGGAGATTTCATTTGCAAATTAGAACAAGGAACATATTATCTATAAGATTTATAGATAAGAAAGAAATTTATAAATAAACAACAGAGAAAACCCTGTGGCATATAAAATGGATAATTTCAATTACATTAAATTAAAAAGTTCTTATACAAATAAAACTAATGTAAGCAGAAAATTGGAGTAATGTTATGGACAGTTTTTCAGAAAGAGGTCTCATATCTAAAATATAGAAAGAACTTTGTCAGATACATAAGATTATAAACCACTCCTCAATTGATAAATGGTCAAAAGATATGAACAGATAGTTTTTGGATGAAGAAACCAAAGCTATATATAGCCATGTGAAAAATGCTTTAAATCATTACTGATCAGAGAAATGCAAATCAAAACATCTCTGTGATATCATTTTACACCCATCAGGTAGGTTAAAATGATAAAAGAGAAAAATGACAAATTTTGGAGGGAATGTGGAAAGATGAAACACTAATACACTGTTGGTGAAACTGAACTGATCTGAAACTAGCTATCATCATTTTTATAGCAAAATAGTATGCCATCACAATCATATACCATTACTTTTTCAGCCATTTAAAAAATTCAAAGATATGTTATTTTCCCAATAACATGTAATATTTCAACACATGTTTTTCAAAATTATAAGATCCAAACTGTCTCCTTCCCTCCCTTCCCTCTCCCTACTTGGAGATGGTAAATATGAAACTTCCTAATGATTAGAGCTGTCCAGAAGTAGAATAGATTGCCTTGGAAGGTAATTGGCTCCCCTTCATTAGTGGTCTTAAAATAGAGCTTGGATAATCAATTGTTTGGAGATGTTGTAGAAGGAATTACTGTTCAGCTATAGGTTGCACTAGATATATGGATTCTGAGGTTCCTTTCATTGAAATTGTATGATTCTGACTCCATAGATCATCTGAAAGCTCATTAGTGTGTCTACTCCCTACATAAATATGATTGTAATCTACCTGTGACTTCTCATTCTGTCTATGGTAGAATTTCCCTGTGTACTACCTAGTCTATTTTGTAAAGGTTTCTGATTTAGTTGTCATTTCTTGTGAATATTTTCCCCACCCTTTACTCTCCAAGGTTTGTTACACTGAATATTAAAGCTTTCAAATTAGAAATCATCAAACTTCTGTTAAATTACAATGTAGCGTGTGTAATTAGTTAACATGATCAGAGTATTGCCTATTTGTAAGAATTGTGAAAGTATCATTTGTGGAGATACCATCTAAGCACAATTCCATTTCATGACAAATGTAAGAAAAACAGAATTTCTTCTTATTGCTATTTGAGGATTAGGTTTATAAAACTCCAACTCATCCCTTTCCCTCTGTTAAATTAAAGCTTCTTGAGGCCAGGGATTGTTTTAATTATTTTTCCTCTGTGTTTCCAGTGCCAGAGAGCCTTGCAAGTATACTATAAATGTTTATTGTATTGAATTCTGACAAAAGACATTTCTTTGGGACAAGCTTTAAGCCTTTTTCTAATGTGATGAGGTTTTGGGGCTAAATAGCTATGTAACTAGAAATTGTCACAAGAAACAGAAAAAGTAATATAACTTTGAGAAGTTGATACTGTTTGAAAGAGTTAGCTACTCTTCAACTGGGCAGACAATATGGCACATACAGTAGAATTTACTTTTGTAAATAGGATTTCCAACATTCAGTAGAATTTTTGGCAGTAGAATTTACTCAGCATTCCACATGGTATTTGCTTTCAATTCTAATCCTTTTCTTTTTTGCAGTTGGTGAAGGGAAAAAGGGAAGGGATGTGTTTTGACTCAAATGAGGAATATAGATAAAAAACTTTAAAAAAGTCATTTATACTATAGTGAAGGGCTTGGGGTTAATGTGTCCTGCCTTTCTTGAAAGAGGAACTAATAATAACTATTAATCTTTCATATATGAAATAGAGAAAAGAGCCTGATATAAAAGATGAGTTGAATCACAAGTCTGCCTCATCAAAAGAAGACAAATGCCATCATATTTTAGGATAATTTTCTTGAGCCACATTCTTTTTAGTGTTTAATCTAGCTTGCAGAGGCAACTCAGAAGAGTTGTATATATATATATATACATGTATATATATATATATATATATATATATATACACACACATACCTCCCCCCATAAGGCTGGGGTACCATTTTGTAGCTTTCTTTCTTTATTTTTTCATTGTCATTCAAAACACATTTCCATATTGGTCATTGTTGTAAGAGCAAAGTTATACATAACCAAAACCCCAAAATAAAACCAAGAATACACTGATATAAAAAACTCCGACAGTTATTTTTCTGGAGATGGATAGCATTCCTTGTCATAAATGCTTCAGAAATGTCCCAGATCTTTGCATTGCTGAGAGAAGCCAAGTTTTCACATACAATCATTGTCCAATATTGCAGTTATTGTGTACAATGTTTTCCCGGCTCTGCTTATTTCACTCTTCATCAGTTCTGCAAATCTTTCCAGCTTTTTCTGAAATTATCTTGCTTATCATTTCTTATAGCACGATAATATTCCATATGTATACCACAATTTGTTCATCCATTTCCCAATTAATGGAAATCCCCATAATTTCCAATTCTTTGCTACCACAAAAAGAGCATCTATAAATATTTTTGTACAAGTTAGTCCTTTCCCCCTTTTTAATGATTCCTTTGGGATACAAACCCAGTAGTGGCATCACCAGGTCAAAGGATTTGCACAGTTTTATAGTCCTTTATAGTCCTGAGTATAGTTCCAAGTTGTCTTCTAGAGTCATTGGATCAGTTTACAATTCCACCAACAATGCATTAATGTCCCAATTTTGCCACATCTCCTCCAACATTTACCATTTTCCTTTACTGCCATATTGACCAGTCTGATAGGTATGAGGTGATAACTCAAAGTTGTTTTAATTTGTATTTCCCTAATCAAGAGTGATTTAGAACATTTTTCATATGATTATTAATGGCTTTGATTTCATCTGAAAATTGCTTGTTCATATCCTTTGACCATTTGTCAGTTATGGAATGGCTTGTGTTCTTATAAATTTGACTTAGTTCTTGATAAATTTGAGAAATTAAATCTTTATCAGAGACATTTGTTATAACCCCCCCCCCCAGTTTCTTGTTTCCCTTCTAATCTTGGTTAGATAAGGTTTTTTTTTTTGTATAAAAGCTTTTAAATTTAACATAATCAAAACCATTCATTTTATTCTTTTAATACTCTATATCTCTTCTTTGGTTACAATTTCTTTCCTTCTCCAAAGATCTACCAGGTAAACTCTTCTGTATTCCCCTAATTTATTTATGGTATCACTCTTTATATCAGATATCTGTTTTGACCATATCTTGGTATAGGGGATGAAATATTGTCCTAAACCTAGCTTCTGCCATACTGTTTCCCAATTTTCCCAGCAGTTTTTGTTAGAGTGACTTCTTATGTCAAAAGCAGGGTTCTTTGGGCTTATCAAACACTAGGTTGCTGAGGTCATTTACTCCTGTATATTGTGTTTCTAATCTACTTCATTGATTTACCATTCTATTCCTTAGTCAGTCCCATACTGTTTTGATGACTGCTGCTTTATAGTACAGTTAGAGATCTGGTGCTGCTAGGCCTCCTTCCTTCACATTTTTTTTAGTAGTTCCCATGATATTCTTGACCTTTTGATGAATTTTATTATCATTTTTTCTCGTTCTATAAAATATTTATTTGGCAGTTTGATATGGTACTGAATAAATAAATTAATTTAGGTAGGATTGTAATTTTTATTATATTAACTCGGACTACCCATGAACAATTAATATTTTTCCAATTATTTTAATCTGACTTTATTTGTGTGTTTTGTAATTGTGTTCACATAATTCCTGCATATGCTTTGGAACATAGATTCCTAGGTATTTGATATTGTTTAGAGTGATTTTAAATGGAATTTCTCTTTCTAACTCTTGCTGCTGGACTTTTTAGTAATATATAGAAATGCTGATGATTTATGTGGATTTATTTTCTATTCTGCAACTTTACTAAAGTTATTAATTATTTCAACTAGTGTTTTAGTTGATTCTCTAAGCATACCATCATACTATCTGCGAAGAATGATAGTTTAGTTTCCTCATTGACTACTTTAATTCCTTCAATTTTTTTCTTTCCTTATTGCTAAAGTCAGCATTTCTAGTATAATATTAAATACTAGTGATGATAATGGGCATTCTTGCTTCACCCCTGATTTTATTGGAAAGGCGTCTAACATCTCCATTGCAGATGATGCTTATTTAAGGTATGTAGTACTTATCATTTTAAAGAATGACCCATTAATTCCTATGGTTTCTAGTTTTTTTTTAATCTATATTTTCCACCTTAGAGTCAATACTATGTATTCATTTCAAGGCAGAAGAGCAGTAAGGACTAGGCAGTGGAGGTTAAATGACTCACTCAAGGTCAAATCTAGGAAGGTCAAGGCTAGGAAGTGCCTAAGGCTAGATTTGAACCTAGGACCCCCTGTCTCTAAGCCTGGCTCTCAATCCACTGAGGTATCCAGCTGCCTCCTGATTTCTAGTGTTTTTAATATGAATAGGTGTTGTATTTTGTCGAATGCCTTTTCCGCACCTTTTAAGATAATCATGTGATTTCTGTTAGTTTGGTTACTGATATGGTCAATTATGCTGATAGTTTTCCTACTATTAAACCAGTTCTGCATTCTTCTTGTAAATCCCACCTGGTCATAGTTGAATGATCCTTGTGATATATTGCTATATTTTCCTTGCTAGTATCTTATTTAACATTTTTGCATCTATATCCATCAATGAAATTGGCCTATAATTTTCTTTCTCTGTTTTTGTTCTTCCTCAGTGTAGCATTCTTAAATGTTTAATTCATAGGCAAAAGTTATTAGAGGTAATTTTACATAGTATAAAAACACCATAATTGGAGTTTGGAGACTTGAGTTCAAATTTAGATTCTGACATTCAAGTTTGTTACTGTGGTGAGCTTATTATTTTAACATCTTTGAATTTGGTTCCTCTTCTATAATGATGGGGTTAATAATTCCGAAAATCCTATTTTCAGGGGATTGTTGAAAAAAAACCACATAAGATAACATATGCAAAGCACTTTGCAAGATTAAAGATCTATGTTACCTCTTATGAGTGATTTAGGCACATCTGTAAAAAGAACGAGTTGGACTCAATGACCTCTAAGAATCTTTTCCAGCTAGAAACTTATGATCCTGTGATCTGCTTGGTGCATATCTCAGAGAACTGAGCTGGATTGTTCTGGGACTCCTTTTATTCTTTTTCAAGTTTGGAAAAAAAGCTTGTTTAATCATAGTATGCATGCATAATTGTATACATGAAGACTTGGATTTCCTCCAACTTTTGAGAACAATTTAAGACTATTCAAAACCCTTAAGGACATTAACTTTGAATTGAGCCAAGTAGGATAAAATATAAAGCAAAATACCTTATTCTCCAAGTAGGAATGATTTTAGTTTCTTTTTGAAATCATTCAAATAAAGATCACTGAGCCCAAATGTCCTAAGTGCCTTCTAATGGGTTCAATGCTTTATTCATGTTGCTTTGAACAGTCAAAAGTGACATGACATTTGAGTTACTAACAGCTAGCTCCCTTTCAATGTCTATAGATACTATTGCTCATTTGGAATATGTAAATCTTGAAATTTCTCAGACTTGTGAATGTTAAAAATTTCCACATTGAGGAATCCTCCATTGGAACAAATTTCCTACTGGAAACATTCCCTATTTTGATGTGAGAACTCGCCAGGATCAGAAATGGGAGGACCTCTACTCCACCTGTACTTAAGACTGCTTTAGGGGAGAAAACTCCTTGCTAAACAATGAAAGTACTTGGACCCATGCTTATAATAAGGCAAGGAGTTCTTTGAGCCATGCCTGTTTTTAGAATTGATACAATGGGATGCTAGGTACCTATAAAGGTCTGGCAAGTTTTCTCTTGATGGGATTAGTTGACACAGAAGTGTTTTCTCTGGTTCAGACTTACTGAGGGGATTAGTCAACTTAGCTGGAATTCAGATGGGCTGTCTTTTAGAAAACATCTACGGTGATTGGTAGATGGAAGAACTTAGGGGAGGTGACATAGGGAAAAAACTCCCTATATAAGAAAAGGAATCTCTTGAACAAGAGAGGCTTGGAGATAGGATCCTTGGAGATAGATCCTTTTGGAGGAGGCCCTTTGAAGATCTCTTGAGAAGAAGTCCCTTGGGAGGCTGACTCTGGCTGGAACTCTGTCTGGGGAGACTCTGTTCCCCAGACATTCTTGCTTTAGACAGACCTTGTGGTGAGTGATAAAAGACTGACTGACTGATCTCTCTCTCTCTTAAGACTCAGGTCTAGGCCATGTTGGCTTAAGGCCCTTCATACTTATTTCCTTTTTCTCTCTTTCCTTTAATTGCTCATTGTATTATTAATTAAAATCTCTATAAAACCCAGTTGACTTGGGTATATTGAATAATTGGGAATATTTCCCTGGCGACCACCTTATATATTTGATTTAAAACCAAAACACTGTAGTGAAAACATATTTCCTGTGGTCACAATTTACTCATCCTCTCTTATATCTATCACAATTTATATCTTCCACCATTTTAACTCACTACAGTTTACAACATCAACCATTTAATTATAACAATTTATGCCATACACTAATTTAATTATAACAAATAGTCCTAAATAACTCTTTAAACTTGAGTGGGACCATCTAACTACAGACAGATTAGTGTCCTTGCCTATGAATGGGTGCATTTCTGAAAATGGATTCTCCCATGTTCTATAGTAGAGAAACAAATTTAATATCAATTTTATACTAATTGATTGTCTTTGGTGACTCCTAGAAGAAGACTAATAGACTAATACCATTTTGTTAAAGCATAATGCTCTTTCCCGAACATACCATCAGTCTTCAAAATGACTTGTCTTTTTAAAACGATCAGTCACTTTAGTTGTTCTATTCATGCATTAATAAGCAACATTTTTCATTTTTCTATTCAATGGAGAGAGCAAAAGAACATCTCAACCTTTCATCTTTGGAAGTAAAAGAGTTATTAAGCTATCTTCATATCTGTCATCTCATTAGATATGCTGAAGCAATCTCCATATTTTGTACTTTTGTATTTCTTCCTTTAGTTTCTTTTAGTAGAATTTTCCTTTAATTTAATTAATATCTCCTTTTCATTCTTTCCTGGTCTGCCTGACTGTGTGACTTGGGATTATATACATTTTTAGGTTAGAAGGGATCTGTAAATTCATTTACACCCAGAAAGCTTTTCCTCCTTCGTTTGACTTCTTGTAATCCTCAACTCTCTTCTAGTCTTAACTCAGGTGCTATCTCCAGTATGGTACATTGGAAAGTGCCTTAGCTTTGGAATTGTTAGCAAGTCATTTTTCAGTCATATCCAATTCTTTGTGACCGTATTTGGCAAGCATAGTGGACTGGTTTGCCATTTCATTCTCCAGCTCATTTTATAGATGAGGAAACTGAGGCAAACAGGGTTAAATGACTTGCCTACAGTCTCACAGTTAGTAATTGTCTGAGGCCATATTTGAACTCAAGAAGATGATACCTGATCCCAAGCCCAGTGCTCTATACTCTATTCCATTTAGTTGCCCTGTTTTGGAATTAGAGGAACTAGATTCAGATATATTAGCTGTGTAGTCTTGAGTGAGTTATTTAACCACTCTGGCCCAGGTTTCTTTAATTCTAAAATGATGGGTTTGGAAGAGATGGTTTTTAGGGTCCCTTCATTTTAGGACCCTAGAATGCTTTAAAATGTATTACACTATGATTATGTATACTAATGGATAACTGTAATAAAATTATCATGATTAGAAGGCAAAGGTGGGCTACTAAGTTTGTATGACTATAAATACTGATTATAAAAATCAGAGATATGTTTGTGAATAAAAACTCATTAGCTCAATGGGTGTTTTAGATATTGTATATAAATTCATGTGTGTTTAAAAGTTGTTACTCTTTTTAATAGTTTTATTTTTTATTAAATCAAGGAATATTGAATTTAATTCTGTGATTTATCATTGACCAAATTAATTATTCATGTCAGCTCATCTGATTAATAAAAAATATGTTGTCTGGCAGACTCTGAGTATTTTTTACTAATAACTAAAAGTAATGCAATAAAATAAGTAATGTAAATTTAAAATATTTTGTCTCTCTATATAATAGAATAATGCTATCATTATGTTTAAAATGTTCTTCTTCCTTGTATTCCACAAAAGATTACTTGCCAGTAAAAACTTAAAGTGAATTATTTTGGCTCTTTCTTCATAGTATCATCACTTAAAAAGATTGGCCGGGTTTTATATCCTAAAAGTTTAATCTCTGTGGACTCTGTCCTTTGACTTTTCAAAGTAAGAGAGCTCAAGTGAATTCTTCTCCTCTGACTTCCTTATCCCACCCCCTCCAAAAAAAATTGAAAAGTATTGACAGATGCATTACATCTTTTTTTTCCTGCTTCTATGTGGAGAGAGAAAGGTCATCTCTAAGAAAATTATTATAGTAGTTTTTGTTGTTTTTCAGTTGTGTCTGCTTCTTCATGATCCTGTTTGGGGTTTTCTTGGCAAAGACCCCTGGAATGATTTGCCATTTCCTTCTCCAGCTCATTTTATAGATGAAGAAATTGAAGGAAATAGAGTGAAGTGACTTACCCAAGTATCTGAGGTCCTATTTGAGCTCAGGAAAATGGGTCTAGGCCCAGCACTCCATCAACTGTCTGTCTAGCTGCCCTATTAAACTAGTAAGAATCATTTGAATTGACATTCTAGCTTTCTTCTTTTTTCTTAGAATTGTTAAGAATTTAATTCACACAACAAAAGAATCTCAGAATTGGAAGAGGCCTGAGGGCTCATAGATGACACAGAATCTTACCTGAACAATAATTTTCTTTATAATATAATCAATAAGTGATATTTAAACAATTGCTTGAAGATCACCAGTGAGTAGGAACCTTTTACCTCCTGGGGAACCTAGTTGGATTTTTGGAGAACTCTAATATTAAGGAAGTTTTTTCCTTTCAATAAGCTTAAATCTATATACGTGCTTGAAACTTTTTTCTGATTGCTACTAGTTCTTTCCTTAAGGACCAAGCAGGACAGGTATAATCTCTTATTTGCATGTTAGGTCTTTAAAAACTTTAGTCATTCAATCAAAAAGCATTTATTAAGAACCTTTTATATACCAAACATTGGGCTAGGTGGAAGGATATAAAGAAAGATAAAAACAGCCGCTTCCTTCAAAGAGCTCACATTCCAATGTGGAAGATAATATATATGTATACATATAATTAACAGGTTTATACAGAATAAATGGGAAGAAATCTTAAATGAAAAGGAGCAGCTGGGGAGATAGCAAAAGGACTTTTCCAGAAGTTGGATTTTGAGTCAAGTCATGACAGAGGTTAGGGAAACCAGAAGACAGGAGCAGGGGAAGAACATTCTGGTCATGAGGGACAGACAGTGAAAACCAGTGGAGGCAGGAAATTAGGTGTTGTATGTAGGAAACAGCAAAAATTCCAGGGCACTGGATTGTAGAGTATCTGCAGAGGCAGTAAAGTATAAGAAGACTATAAAGCTTGTGAAGGACTTTAAATGTCAAGCAGGATTTTATATTTTATCTTGGAGGTAATATGGAGTCACTTAAGTATTTGGGTGGGGGGGTGACATGGCAAATCAGCACTTTATAAAAATAACTTTGGTAGCTGAATGGGAGATAAATTGGATTAGGGGGAGAATTAAGGTATAAGGACCAGCTCAAAGACTATTACACTAGTCTAGGTAAGAAGCATTATGGTCCTGAATTAAGGTGGTGGACATGTGAGTGGAAAGAAGAGGATGTATATGATATGTTGTGAAGGTATTTGGCAATGGACAGAATCTGTGGCCTTTTGAGAGAGGATTTGAAGGTACCACAATTTTGAAGGTACCTGGATGAGAGGGAGGATGATAATGTTTCTTGATAGCAATAGAGAAGTTGGGAAAGGGGGAGCGAAAGGGAGAAAATGAATTGTGTTTTCTTTATGCTGAGTTTAAGATATCTATCAACCAGTTCAATATGTCCAAAAATATTTGGTGATGCAGTCCCTTAGAGATGAGTTCTAGACCTGTAGATTTAGGAATTATATATATAGTGAAATGATAACAGAGTCCATGGAAGCTGATGAAATCACCAAGTGAGATAGAATAGATAGAAAAGAGAAATGATAGAACAATGAGATATGCCCATGGTTAGCACAAGTGTCATGAATGAAGAACTAGTAAAGGACACTGAGTAATGGTGAGAAAGGTAGGGGGAGAACCTGGAGAGAGCCATGATATAACTCAGAGTGGGGATAGGATCCAGGATGAGAGAGGGATGAATAGAACTAAGTGCTGTTGAGAACTGAGAAAAACCCATTAAGTTGGGCAATTAAGAACCCACTGATAACTTTGGAGAGAGCAGTTTTGATGCAGGAAGAGACAGGACTTGTAAAAGTGAGTGATAGGAGAAGCAGAGTTATTTAATAACTTTATCAGGAATTTTCCACATGAAATAGAGGATGATAGTGAGGATGGTTAGATCAAATGAAGATTTCTTTTAATGATGAGGGAAATAAGTGTATTTTTAGCAGGAAAGGAGATAGTAGACAGGGAAAGATTGAAGATGCAACAGAGAGATGAAAAGAAGGAAGAAAGGAAATAAACATTTATTATGCACCTCATGTTCTAGGCATAAAAGTGAGGCTGACAGAGGTTGAGTGACTTGCCCAGGGCCACAAAATTAGTAGGTTTCTAAGGTTTTTTTTCTAAGATTTTTTGAGTTCATGAACATGGAAGGGAGACATTTATGAGTGATGGCAAAATCAAGGGTATGGTCATCGGCTGAGTGGCAGTGGGGGAGTAGAACATTGTTACTGGATATACTGAATAACTTGGAAATTACAGCATTTGAGGGAGCATAAACATGTATGTTGAAGGTCACTAGTACAAAGCAGGACTTGGGGTAGAGAGAAAGACAGTGAACTATGCATGCAACTCATTGAAGAAGAAGTAAGAATTTTGTTAGGACCGGTAGAGAATGGTCACCAGGATCTAGTCTGAGTAATAAGTAATAAGAAGTATAAACCTCAAAAGAAGAGATGTTGCTAAGTGGCTGTGGTAGAGAGAGAGTCTGAAAGTGGCAATGGAGAGCAAGGAGTATTCCAATACCCTCATAATAACTAGTGACTATAGGATATAAGTGAAAGTGAAGGACAGGGAAGAAACCATGCAATCAGAAGGGAGACAAATTTCAAAAGGAGCTAGGAAATGGAAGAAAGAAAGGAAGAGGTTAAAGAAGTTTGTTAATTATGGTGAAAGCATTCTAGAGGGCAAAGTGGAAGGAAAAAGCAGATATGGAATGGGACATTGAAGGGCTTGGTTTAGGATGGATGGCAGTAAGGGAATAGACTTTGGGAAATGGGGAATAGGCTTTGTATAGTGGTAATTCAGGGTTTAGAATCTCTAGGATAGGAACTATGTACCTCCTTGAAGATAGCTTTATATCCACTTTGAGATTTGTATTCTCCAAGATCATATCCTCAACTAATTCTCATATGGCTTTGAGTTTCTTCATTACCCTATGGGGTTTTCACTAGATTTTCAATATCTTACCCTATCTTGAACTTAGGAAGTTCAGTTTTGGAACCGATGGGTAACACATTCCATATGTTCCTACTAAATTTCATTTTACTGGTTCTCTCCAATATTCTCTCCTCTCAAGATCTTTTGAATTTTGATTATTTCATGCAATGTGTTAGTTATCTCTCAATGTGTGTTATCTGCAAATTTGATAAGTATGGCATCAATATCTTTATCCAATTAATTGACAATAATGTTCTACCTGAGGGCAAATCACAGATCCTTGTGGCATTCTACAGAAAACCTACTTCCCAGGTGACATTGAACTATTACCCAAATCATGTACAGTCTAATAATGAAATAGACTTTTCATGTAAATGTGAAAAATAAAATTGTCTTGGATTTCAGTTCTAAAGAAATTGGAGAAAATGTAGAATCCTCTTTGAGTGCCCTTTATCATTCTTGTACATGAAGGGGTACCTTATATAATCAAAGATGTGGCAGGGACATCCTAGCAGTCACAGACTCATTAATTTATACCTAAAGGTAATTTAGAACATATAATCTGACCTACTAATTTTATTTTATTTTTTAAAAATTTATTTGTTACATTAAGGTACCCATGAATCTCTCTTCCTTCCCTCCCCTCCACTGCACTAGAGAAAGCATTATGTGACACACACACACACATATATAAAACTAGATCATACATATTTCTATTTGTCAGTTCTTCCTCTGGGGCTAGAGATTTGCAAGTTACCCTTCAAACAATATTTCTGTTGTTGTATACAATAATTTCTTGGTTCTACTCATTTCACTTTTCATTATTTTATTTAGGTCTTTCCATTAAAAAAATTAACTTGTTCATCATTTCTTACCATATGGTAGTATTCCATCATAAGCACATGCCACAACTTTTTTATCCGTTCCTCAACTGATGATCATCCTCTCAGTTTCCACTTCTTTGCCACCACAAAGAGAGTGTCTTATAAATATTTTAGAACATAAAGGTTCTTTTCCTTTATCCATGATCACTTTACGAAGCAGATCTAATAGTGGCATTAAGGGTATGCACAACTTTATAACTCTTTGGGCATAATTTCAATTTGCTCTCCAAAATGGTTGGATCAGTTCACAGTTCCACCAACAGTTAATTGGTGCCCACATTTTTCACACCTCCTCTAATTTTTGTCATTTTTGTCCTTTTATCATTTTAGCCAATCTGATAAATGTGAGATATCTCAGAGTTATTTTGATTTGTATTTCTCTAATCAATAATGATTTAGAGCATTTTTAGATGGATATATATGGCTTTGATTTCTTCATCCAAAAACTGTTTATATGCTTTGATCATTTATCAATTATTCTTATAAATTTGACAAAGTGTTCTCTGTAGTTAAGATGTGAGACATCTAACTGAGAAACTGTCCATGAAATCCCTACCTTGCAATTTTCTGCTTTCCTTCTAATCTTGGCTACATGAGTTTTATTTGTACAAAACCGTATAATTTAATGTAATTGAAATTATTCATTTCATATATCACAATGCTATCTAGATCTTATTTATTTATAAATTATTCTCCTATTCATAAATCCGATAGGTAATACTTTTCATGTTCTTCTAATTTGCTTATATCTCCCTTTATATCCATTTTGAATTTATCTTGGAAAATTATATAAAATATTGATCTGTACCTAGTTTCTTCCAGATTGCTTTTTAGTTTGTCCATCAATTTTTGTAAAATGGTGAATTTTTACACTTAAAACTTGGATCATTACATTTGTCAAACACAAGTTACTATAAACTTTTACCATTGGCTGTTTTCTGTCTGTTCTGTTTTCACACAGTTTTGATAATTACTGCCTTGTACTTCTAAACTTCTTTCCTTCTTTTCTCCCCATTAATTCCTTTGATATTCTTGATTTTTTGTTCTGCTGAATAAACTTTATAATTTTTTAGCTCAATAAAGTAATTTTTTGGCAATTTAATTGGGATGGCATTCAATAAGTAGATTAACTTAGACAGAATTGTCATTTTTATCATATTGGTTCTTCCCACTCATAAACAATGAATACTTCTCCAATTATTAAAATTTGATTTTATTTCTAGAAAAATATTGTAAAATTATGTTCCTCTAGTTCCTGGGTTTGATTTGGTAGATTCCATCTATAGTTTTTTTTAAATGAGGTATCTCTTTCTATCTATTCTTGTAGGGCTTTGTTAGTGATATATAAAAATGCTGATGATTTATGTGGGTTTATTCCGTATCCTGCTACTTGGCTAAAATTATTGTTTCAACTAACTTTTTAATTGAAGCTCTAGAATTTTCCAAATATACTATTGTATTGTATGTAAAAAGAGATATTTTGAGGGCTAGATAGGTGACTCAGTAGATTGTGAGGTAGACCCCTTAGAGATGGGAAATACTGTGTTCAAATCTAGCCTCAGTCACTTCCTAGCCGTGTGACCCTGGGCAAGTCACTTAACCCCCATCACCTAGCTTTTACCACTATTCTGCTTTGGAACCAATATACAGTATTGATTGTAAGATGGAAGGTAAGGGTTTGAAAAAAGAGAAATTTGTATTACCTCTTTGTCCATTCCAATGCCTTCAATTTCTTTTTCTTCTCTCATTGCTATTCCTAGCATTTCTAATACAGTGTTGAATCTTACTGGTGGTAATGGGCATGTTTGTTTCACCCTGATGTGATCTCATTTTATTGAGGAGGAAACTGAGGTCTAGAGAAATTGTGACTTGCCCAGAGGTAGAGAGCTAACTAGAGGTAGAGTTCAGACTAGAAGACAGACTTCTGTGACTCAGCTCCATGTAACAATCTTGATAGACAAAATGAGGATAAAACTTCTTTCTTTCCACATATTCCTAGTGTACATTTCAGTGAGCTATTAGGTTAAAAAAAAAGATAAACCATTTTGTTTCACTGCTTGCTCTACTCCAAGGGGTTGGAATGTATAAGAAATATTTTTGTTTAAGTTCTATGGCATGGTTGACAAGATTAACAAACATATTGGGAGAGTAGATCCCTACATGGTGTGCTGTGAAGGGCACTTGAAAAAGTCCCTGACCAAAAAGATACACCTGCTCCAAACTGGTGGTCCTGCTTCTCTCTCCTCCTCTTGTCACACCACCCAGACATTAATCTAAGCTTTGGTGGGAATGCTTATTGTAGAAAGTTTGAAAGTAAGAATGTTCATCTTGCTCACTTTATAAATGCAGAAACTGAGCAAAGATTGCCTCCTCCCTGAAGTCGACCCAGGTAATGGGGTGGAAGTGTAATGCCAGTCTTAATTGAGAACACATTTGTTATATTTAGCTCTGATCAGTGATTTATCAGATAATGATGGCTGAGGGAAGGGGACACAGAAGAGGTTGGTTTGAATTGGGGCGGGGTCAGAAAATTGGAAATATGGGAGAGTACCACTTGGTCCTGGAGAAAGTCAGGGGCATGAAAGTATTCAGTTTCTGAGGGATAAGAGTAGGGGAAAAGAAACAAAAAAGAAAGAGAGAGGTTTACATGATGCCAAATACAAAAGTTGACCACTTCACCTTTGGTCATGGTGTTTTCCTTCTTTAGCTAAGTCATTCCTTGGGGACTTGATCATGAGAGATCTCTACTTTTTATATTTCATAAGTTCCTTTTACTAAGGGAAAAGGACATATAGAATTGGGACAATTACTTAGTTTATTAAAATAAACCTTCCTGACTTCCTCCAATTTTGCATTGAAATAGCCTAGGATAGTGAATATACTTTTTGAATTTACATGTATATATACTGACTGTGTATACCCTAGGCAAAAAAAAATCATGGGTCTGGTCAACTCTGTAAGACTCTCTACGTTAATAAAGAGTTTCTTTAACAGGGGCTTCTTTCACCTAAGTGTAGGACAAAAACTAGTACAGATAATTTTCTCTAATGTTGGTTTGTGAGTAAATACAAGGCCCAGTATTTGGATTGGGAGGTGTCATTAGCAGAACTATGGGTATTCCAGGCAGCATTCAAAAATTATACTTGACTCTTCAACAAAACAAAGACCTTAATATCATGGTTAGGCTAATTTTTTGACCTTAAAATAAAATCATTTATTAAAATTAGCACGGAAAAGCATCCATTATGCTACATTACAAAGATTGTCAAGTTACATCTCTATTACCAGCTCTGATTAGCTGTGTTTTCCAAGAGATGATGAGGTGGATGCAGCAATGAACTGGATAAATGGGGAGTGGTGGCTTCTATTCCTGTCTTCAATAGAATAATAATAACAGGATTTCATGTCTCTCCAAATATTAAGATCCTTTACAAACCTTAAAGCATTGTATCATTTGACCCCCAAGTTAACCCTATGAGGTGTTTGGAGCAAATATTTGCCCGTTTTTATTTTTTAATGAGGAAGATGAAGATAATAGAGGTTGGGTGATTTGCCCAAGGTCACACAACTGAAGTTAAAGAATGAGGACTGGAACTAAGCCTGATTCCAAGTATAATGACTTGTATACTGTTCCATGTTCTTTCCAAGAAGAATACATTGGGAGGTACACAATAGAGACTTATTAATCACTTAATTGAACATTGGAATCACCAATTACTTTTGTCACACAGGAGATGATAGAGGTAATAATGTAGATTTTTAAGATCCATTTTTATACTTTTTCCAAATTCTCAGGGAGCTTAATGAGTGTGCAATTAAACAAAGAAAATTAAGATAATAGGATCATAGATTTAGGGATGGGAAAGACCTTAGAGGAAATTGAGTAGAACTTCCACTTATATTAATAAAGTGAGGCATAGAATACATTGACCAGTTATACAGTGGCAGAAAGCAGGATTTGAATCCAGGTGTTCTGACTCCAAATCTGGGCATCATTTTTTGTACCCTGGTAGCTCCAGATAACACGGGGCAAAGCAGGAGGGCTGAATCTTCATAATCCTAGATCCTCTTTGCAGGCTCCCTTGTAGTGATACAACTTTAGACACACATAGATAGCACTGCCATTCATTCACTTTCAAGTATGCTTTATTTATAGTCATTCCTTGAAATCCTAAATTTGCTTTAATCAAACTCCATACACAAAATAATTTGCACTGTACTTGTTGCATATCATATCATACAGAATAACTCAATGCTTTATGAATACTTTCCAGTGACGCACAAAACGGCAACAGCACCATTTGCTAAAAGCAGCACAGTAAGTAACTTGGTTGGCTAGAATAGCACTTTTTAAAATGACCATGAGATGGCACTGCGGTCAAGCAGATTAAATATATGCGTTCTGCTCCTGAGGACTTTTCATTGAGATGGTTTGGCATAAATCCTTTTACATCATGTTCGAAGGATTTACCACATGAGTTTCACTAAAGGAAAAAAAGTAAAACTCCGTAATCTGAATAAAACTATTGGTTGAGTGAATCCTTTAAAGTCAGTCTTTCAAGATCTCTCAGTTGTCCAAAGAGTCTCCATCCTTAGGGAAAATAACAATTCACTGGAAAAGATAAGGTAGTCAGAAAATCCCTAGACTGAGATTATAAAGTGCCCTAAGCTTTCGGTTTATTTGACACCAAATAAACCAAACACCCATGTTTAAATATAACCTCTTCCACAGTAGTTCTTCCTCAATCCCTCGTTATGGTGTGGAGAGAAACCACCATGGTTCTCCATGGCTACTCCAAGGAGAACAATCTCTGGGAGATGCTTGCAAGATGAAAAGGCAATGAGTTCAGTGCCAGCAAAGGCCCGTATGTATATCGCTCCTCCAAGGTCCGGACTAGCAAGGTTTGGAAAAGCTCATCATCAGGTAGGCTGGCCACCAGGTGATGAATGTCACAGCAATTGACAAAGACCCATCATCAAGGTATACAGAGGTTGCTGTCTTTCTGTGTTGGTGGAGGGAGCACCCAGAGCCATGGAATCACAGACGATTGAAGAATTGACATAGACACACATACACATACACACATATGTACACATGTGCGCACACACATACATATACATATATGCAACTGCACTCTTTTCATTTCCATCACAATTATGTTAACATCGAGTTTCCAAATTATTTAAGACATACTTCCAGTTTATGAAGAAGCTGCTGGCACTATAGCACTTTAATCTGCTGGGACAGTCAGGGGACTTATTAAAATCTTTGAACACAATTTCACATGGAAATATACAAAATACAAACATGCCCATATGTGTGTATACATATGTATATAAATACAATGTGTTTTCATTAGTCTCTCTCTCTTCCTCCATATAAATATATAAATATTGGGTCAACTGTTTGAACATATCTGTATATATACATATATACATAGTCATTATCATTTATATATACATAATAAAAGATATATATATACTTCATGGAGAGAGTGAGAAACATATTGATGACCATTGATAATATCTATATAGTTATCAGGTAGTTTTCAGGCAATAATTATGTACATTCAATTCAAGGTAGGCTATATGGGGGTAGGAATTCCAATTTTCTCTAATGTACATAAAGAGATGTGCAACATCACAAACTAAGGCAAAATACACTAAACAAGAAGTTTGGTAGCATTTGAACTTTATCCAATACATCTATATAACCGTTAAAGAATAATTCAGTTCAAACACAGTCTTGATGTCAGCTGTATACAATATATTCTAGCTTTTGAGTCACTCTGCCATTACTTCAGTCAGCAATATATTTGGTAGGACATAAATATTGAATTTATCCCTAAAGCAGCTGTAAATTACAGAAATGAGAACCCCCCCAGGAATTCTCTCTCCCTCTTTCCCCATAATTCACTTAAATAATCTGTCCTAAAGGCCTGGGGTAAAAGAGGGAGGGTGAGTAATTTTTTATATTTCAACAGAATTGGCAATATTGGACCTTCCTTTTGGTAATCACATATCATCCTCTTTGTTTCAATAGCAACCACATTGTTTTTTGACCTAGAGTAATAGTTGAAAGGATTATGATCAAGGTGTGAACAGTCAATGTTTAAATGACCTTAAAAATTAAAATAGAAAACCCTTTAAAGAAACAGAGCTTCTGCTGTTTTCCATAGTCTAGCATCACAGAGTAATGTGAAAATAGGCTTTTTTTTCTCTTAGAAAGAATGAACAGATCGTAAAGTAAAATATTATTTTACATTTTTAGCTATGTAGATTTGGTCTATTGCAGATTTGCAACTGGAAGGGATTTAACTATCACCTTTTCAATTCAATGCCATTTCTTCAAGGGCAAGTATTATTTTGTATTGTTGTAACCCCAGATGCTTAATAAATGCTTGTTGAATTCAATCTGTTCCCTTTGTAAATGGGAAAGCTAAGGTGACCTCTTCATAGTTATTTTAATGGCAAATGGAAAAGCCAAGATTGTACCAAGGTCCTCCGATGCTAAATCCAACACTCTTTCAACTACGCCATGATGCTTCCTACATAAAAGCATTTCTTTCAAATGTTACTACATCATTTGGCCAAGCGGGGTTTTTGTTTGCTTGTTTGTTTGTTTGTTTTTTTTACTTTCTTGCTTTGGTTTTCTACCTGCAGCTAAGAGCCAGGATGTTAAAAATAAGGCAGGATGTGAGCCTAATGCCTTAATGACTAATCAGTAGGTTTTACTTTATAGGATTTCCCTCAATGTACCACAAGCAATTTTTTTGAGGGGGGAGGTAGGAATGGGGAAAAGAAATTAAAAAGGAGTGAAATCGATTCCCAGGTTAACTTTTTATTAATGAATATGATTCTCTTTAATTTCTATTTTTTAAATGACTAACACATATAGGCTCATTTCTACTGCTTCGTACCAATTATAAAGACTACTATAATGCTTTTAGACATGGCCTCAGCTGTTGCTGTCCAGAATCATCTGTTCTGATTAATTTCCAAAACTTTTTTGTCATTGTCACGAGGACAGGGCATTACAGAAAAGTTAAAGATTATGTTAAGAGTAATCTTTCCTAAAAACAATTTCTATAAATCTATTTGATACTATGAACTTATCCATTCAATGATATATCCAAAATCCAGCATGAGGACATAGGAGACATTCAGAATAAAAGCATAGAATTAAAAAAAAGGAACTGAAAATATTGTTAACTGAATAATATTTTACAACATCTAATTTGAAATGAAGCATATGGTAAATAGCAGAGAGTTCATTTGTAGTTCAGAATGGTATCTGAATAAATAATATTAATAAAATATTACCAAATTGTCTATGTCATTATTTCATCAATACAGCTATTATTATTATTATAAGAGAAGTACCCTGGGTATTTTTTTCAAAGTATATGTCAGCAGATTCATTAACATTGTCCTTTATTTCAAAGGTTCTAAAAATATTCATTATCTTCAAATTTCTTTTTTATTAATAATTATACCAGAAAGTAACTAATTCAAACCTATGCTGTCAATAAATGACACAGTAGCATAGTTTTCATTTTCAAAAGAAAAATATCAAAATTGATTTATTTGTGGCCATCATTAAAATTCTACCATAAATGGTATTTGCCTTTAAGAAATATATTTTTTAAGATATTAAAAAATAACTTTAGTAAAGGCTATGCTTAAAATAGCTGAAATACTGTATGAATTTCTTTTATTTTTTTAAAAAAGATGCAAATTTTATGGTATTTAACTCTGCTTTTTATTGACATCGTAACATGAGGAATATGTTGATGTAATTGATGGTTCTGTTAGACTGGCCTAATTTTTCCAAGTCTTTCTCCCTTTGAGATTGGTGCAAACTTTCTCAGTGAGTACTCCATGGTTGCCATAGTAGCTACTCACTGTCTAGTGAGATCACACAGAACTAACCTTTTCATTCACTGGGATAACACTGTCCTTGGGTGTATTATCTAAATTATGTATTCCGATATCAATCCCAGTGTAGTCTTTATCCGTCCCCTCAGAGTCTTTCTTTTCATCCTTCTGTGTCATTTCATTTTGCCTAGAATTGTAAGCTAATGCAGGTATGGTATTCACTAAAATCAACTGCAGAGGTTTCTTGTCCTCCTTGTACTGACACTGGATATAACGAGAAAAAGCAGACCTGTAAGTTTTATTGAACAGTGTATACACTAATGGATTCACAGCAGAGGAGAGGTAACCAATCCAAACAAATACATTCAGTAGAATTCCAATGATATTTTCATTGCATGACTTCTTGCAGATGACTGCCATCACATTGGTGATGAAGAAGGGGCACCACATTACGACAAACAGGAAGAAAACAATACCAAGGACTTTGGAAGCCTTTTGTTCATTGCTGATAGACTGCATAGTCCTTCTTCCGTAGGATACAGGTTCCTTGTGCAAGGAACGCTGGAAGAGCTTTTCTGAAGACAGGGAGCTTTGAGGGAGGAAGCTGAAAGACGACAATTTGTTCTTTGTGCCAACATCATTCACACATAAAGTAGCTTCTTTCTGAAGAGTCTTTATTGTTAAAAAGTAGGTGATCACCATAATGGCTAAGGGGATGAAAAAGGACACAAAAGAGCCAATCAGGACAAAGTTCTCATCAGCCAGTAAGCAGCTCTCTTCTTTAAAGACTTTGGAGTCATCTTGTAGGCCAATGACTGGAACTGGCATTGATATACCTTGAAATTGATCAGAAGAAAGAAGGTTACTAAGGATGATCTCAGGTACAAATGAGAAAAAATTGTTAACAAATTGTATTGAATATTCATTGTCCAAAGAAGGATTGTACTGATTTTAAAAGATTTTAAAAGATTTGAAAGATTAGAAAAGTAATCATTTTTTTAAGCTTTCAGTTCAGTGGGATCTTTTGGAAATAACAATTAAAAATATTTATCCATATAGTAGCAATGCCAACAAAATACAGTAGATTTAGCATTAAATTTAATATAGCTTTAATGAAGTAACTGTGGCATGGTGGTGAGAGAATTGGACTTAGAGTAAAAAAGATCTGACTTTCTGGTTCAGGTGCTTATGTGTGTGTGACTTTGGACAAGTTACTTAACCTTTTTTAGCCTCGGTTGTCTCATCTGTAAAATGTTGATAACGACAGCACCTATTTTATAGGTTTGTTGTGACGATGAAATGAGATAATATATATACAGTGCTTTGTAAAACTTCTATATAAATGCTACCCTATTATTAGTCCATCTTTTTGTAATTAGAATGAATTTCAAGTTGAAGTCACTCAAACAAGCAACCAAATAAAAAAAACCAGATAAAATTAATTTCCTAACAGCTCAGTATCCTAACTGACATACTCTGTTGTGTTTGAGTTGTACTAGGGGTTTAACTAGACACAAATGGGGGCTCAGTATTGGCTCTCTAAGACTTAGGTGATTCACTGGATAGTTTCTAGGGAGCAGAGGAAGATGACATTGGATATATTGCCTGGGTGATGATCCCTATAGCACAGCATCTCTTTCATGGTTCCAGTGGGCAAATGTTCCATGCACCTTGCTTGGGCATGTACATACTGACCAAACCAATGCAAGTGGATGACAGCTTGTTTCTTTTTTTGACTGGTGGAAGAATTGAGGTGATTGAAGAAAAGGAAAAGTGAATAAAATATTACATCTATTTTTTTCCTCTTGTCTGACCAAGACAATATCTAAACACCCTTCTGAAGGAAAATGGGAGTAATTTTTCTCCTCATCCTCTTCCCATATCTTTCAATGCATTAGAGAATGGTCAGATCATTATTTGCAGCCATGCTCCAAGAAAAATCCATCAGCTGTTCTACCTACAATGAAGCTGACCAGAATAATATGACAGAGTTGGAGAATATCATATAAGAATTATTACACCACCAAACTCTCTGACTTTGCCTTAGTCCCTGTCCAATCCTTTTTTAGAAATTGTACAATATATAAATGCTGCAAGGGTTGACCAGAGTTCAACTCTATTGGTGCTATAGGGGATGGTGGGGGTGGTGATCAGTCAATCAATCAACAAGCATCTAAGTGTCTACTTTGTGCCAGAAGTTCTTCTAAGTGCCCAGGAAGCAAGGACAAAAACAAAACATTTTCTGCTCTGAAGTAGCTGATGTTCTTTCTTTCCTTTTCTTTTTTTTTTGGGTGGGGGGAGAGAAAGCCTGTATATAGAGAAGTAAAAACAAAATATGTACAGAATAGACATAAGACTCTTCTTCCAAAAACAAACAAAAAACCCAAACTCATCGGCCAATTAGCAAGTGGGGAGAATTTACCTCAGTGAAATTATTTATTTATTTGCATATTATTTAAAGACTCAGCAGCCCAGGATAGAAGAGCCCAGGCTTCTCAAAGGCTTTGTCTCACTCTGAATGACATAGGAACTTTGATTTGGGCTGGTTCTTTCCTTCTTAGGCAACCTGGTTTATCACTTGCTTTTGGGGCATCACCGTGCTCATACTGAATTTACTGAATTGGCTTAGTTCATGAAAGCTTAGAACCCCTGAGCTCAAGAGTTTCATCAGATTTATCCTTCCCAGTAGCTAGGCATGTATTACAATGCAGGGCTCAGTGATTAATTCATATCTCTGGTGACATTTGCTCTCAGTTTCTCAGCCTTAGTTGACGAGATTTAACATTTTTTCTTTTCATGAAAGGTGATTAAATTTTCTTGGGAACTCAATGAGATTGTTAGCATTTGGAACCAGAACTATATATGAAAGGACAATTCACCATCATCATAGATTGTTTCCACTTGGCTTCTTATTCCTGGTGTGCTTATTATGGCACACACACACATACACAAAAACAGTCTAGTAAGTTGATCAGCAGATCAAAGAGCTATGACCCTACAGTATTTTGCCTTCTGAATAATTCATCCTTTTCACTACTCTTCAGAGTGCTCTTTATAATGACGGATTAGGGTAAAATCAGTAAGAATACAGTTTTTCTTTCTTTCAGAATTTGAACATAGTTATAAAGAGGAGATATTTAATGTATTTGTTTATACTAAAGTCTTTGGTAATGTAATGAGTGATCTCACACTCCAGCTCCTCAAAATTATTTGAACTGGAGTTCTTCATTCACTTTCCGTTCCTTTAGTTTGCTTTGGCTGTGTACCAGCTGGCAATACCAAAAAGATAAATCGGCTATTTATCAATATTAGTAGAAATGTTTCTGATTTAGAAGTAAAGCTTCTTAAACTAAAAAAAATTAATTTATTTTAACTATCTATCTTTCAGTTTAAAAATTGTAGAGTGATTTGCTTCTTTCCAGATAACTATAAATTTTTTTCCTATTGATTTTAATTCAGCAAGTTTCTTTCAATCTTTTCCAAGTTGGCTTCAATTATAACCATTATTCTTAAGCATAATAAATGAGTATTGTGTTCAGTGCTGAGTACCATATTTTAAAAAGGATATTGGAAAACTGGAGTATATTCTATGATTAGGATGGTAAAAAGTCTAGAGAGAGAGTGATATGCGAATTGGTTGAAGGAACTAGGGATATTTAGCTTGAAGAAGAGAAGACTTGGCTTGGTGACTGGGGGCATGATGGTTCTCGTTAGGGCCTGTCATGGGAAGAAGGTCTAAACTTATTCTATTTCAACAAGAAGGCTGATCTAGGAACAAGTATTAAAGCTTCCTTCAGAGAGACATATTTAGACTTAATAGAAAGAAAACCATCCTAACACTTAGAACTATCTGAGAGTAGAACAGTTTGCCTCAGAACATTGTAGTTTCCTATCACTTGAAGTCTTTAGGCAAAGGCTGGAATCCATAAAGCATATGCTATAAAGAAATTCTTATTCAGACACAGAATGGGTTGGGCTAGAAGACCTTTCCAGCTCTGGTATTTTGTGATTCTGGGGCTTGGAGGCAAATGACCTGGATAACACTCTAGGCCTCAGTTCACACTTCTATTTATGTTTCTAAACATACACACATACATACATGTAAGTGTATATGTACATATACTCACACATATAGAAGGCAGGAATGTACCTGGGATAGGGAAAGGTGTCAAATAATATGCTCATCTCCTAGGCTTAGCTTTGTCTCTGTGTCTCTTCTTCTCCTTCCTACCCCAAAATCATTTGCATAGGAGAGCAAAACAGAAAATTTCTCCTGGAGATGAAAATCTCTTTTAGCCAAAACTTTGAGAAGAGATAGGTTTATTCCTATCCTGAAAGACCTGTGGAAAACCTTGGTATTTTCTTTTTCTTTTTAAATTTTTATTTAGAATATTTTTCCATGGTTACGTGATTTATGATCCCCCCACCCCACTTTCCCTTCTCCCCTCCCAAAGCTGACAAGCAGTTCCACTGGGTTATAAGTGTATCATTGTTCAAAACCTATTTCTATATTATTCATATTTGCAGTAAAGCAATTCTTTAACATCAAAACCCTAATCGCATCTCTTTCTCACTATATGATCAATGACATATTTTTCTAATGCATTTTGGGTTCCACAGTTCTTTCTCTGGATGTGGATAGTGTTCTTTCTCATAAGTCCTTTAGAAATGTCCTGGATCACTGCATTGCTACTAATGGAAGAGTCCATTGCATTCGATTGTACCACAGTGTATCAGTCTCTGTGTACAATGTTCTCCTGGTTCTGCTCCTCTCACTCTGGATTAATTCCTGGAGGTTGTTCCAGTCTCCATAGAATTCCTCCAATTCATTGTTACTTTGAGCACAATAGTATTCCATCACCATCAGATACCACAATTTGTTCAGCCATTCCCCAATCAATGGATACTCCCTCATTTTCCAATTTTTTTTTTTTGCTATCACAAAGAACAAGGCTATAACTATTTTTGTCCAAGTCTTTTTCTTTATTATCTCTTTGGGGTACAAACCCAGCAGTGCTATGACTGGATCAAAATACAGGCAGTCTTTTAGTACCCTTTGGGCATAGTTCCAAATTGCCTTCCAGAATGGTTGACTTAATTCACAACTCCACCAGCAATACATTAGAGTCCCTAATTTTGCCACATCCCCTCCAACATTCATTACTTTCCTTTGCTGTCATATTGGCCAATCTATTAGGTGGGAGGTGGTACCTCAGAGTTGTTTTAATTTGCATTCCTCTCATCAGGAAACCTTAGTATTTTCAACCAAAAGAGAACATGACAGAGCACCTTCTTTTCATGAAGAAGACAGAGCAACAGAGCTGACACTTGAGCTGAAGCTAGAAACTGGAAGCAGAGAAAACTCCATAATCATGTAGCAGCTACAGAAAGTATGTCTGGCAGTGAGAACAGGTCCAGTTTAGGGACCCATTCCTAGAATTATATTTCTAAATACACACACACACACACACACACATATATATATACATATATGTACAATATATAGGAATACAAGTAAGTAAAACCAATTCCAATGAAATATAGTAATCTATGTATCTATCTATGTATCTATCTATCTGTCTGTCTATCTGTCTGTCTGTCTGTCTGTCTATCCATCTATCTATCCATCCATCCATCTATCTATCTATCTATCTATCTATCTATCTATCTATCTATCTATCTGTCTGTCTATCTATCCATATTTTAAAAACCTGTGTTCTTAAACTCCAGGTTAAGAACCCTAATATGAAATCATCTCTGAGATTTAATGATTAAGGCTCACAGTAGTTGCTCCCTGAATCACTTCCACTTGAATTGTCTTTGGAACATTCTGAAGATCCCCTGGCAAGACAAGGTGCCAGAAATTAGGTCCTTTCTGGAGCTGAACTGCCAAGCATTCAACTTTACTGTAGAGAGTATAACTCTGATGGACTGACCACATTTTTTAAAAGCCAAAAATATGTTTGCCTTAAAGACTATTTTACAGAGAACTCACACAAGGCAAGTGCTCATACAGAGGGAGGAAGAGGTGATACAAGGACTCTCTCCAGGTCTCTCTGAAGAACTTTAATGCCAATTGTGAGAAATGGGAGACACTGGCACAGGACCATCCTGCAGGGTATGTCTGAATTAAAGAAGGAGCTGTGCCCTGTGAGCAAAACAGAATTGTAGTAGCTCAAAATAAATGCAAGACGCACAATTTAGAGACATCTCCATCCCAAATGTTCATACAGGCTATTTGTTCTTGACCTGTGTTAGGGCCTTATGAACTTGCATTGATCTGATCAGCCACAGTCTGAAACACTGTATATTGACTGACATAGTGATGCCATTTTGGTCCTCTTTGAGTACAAAGGACAACAATCGCTAACCAATCAGGTGCTTCCTGATGTTGAGAAAAATGAGCGTAGCTTGTGGCTGAAGGTCTATTCTCTTCTCTGTTAAGGAGAGAAGAATATGAGAAGAGCACAGATAATGATTCCTTTCTAGACTTCTTAAAGTATACTCTAACAACTGCCTTTACTTGAAGAAATGAATCAAGTTAACTGTTTCTTAGATAGACCACTTTCCTAGGAGTGTATATTATTTTTCATGATATCAGAGAAGAGAACTCTGAAAGTTAACTTTATTTTTCCCTAGCATAATGTGTTCCAATAAGCTATTTAAGTGTTGAAGGTGGGCCTTTTGGGCCAAGACAAAATGTTCAAAGATCCAGATGAAGCTAATAATCTTCTTGTGCCACTGAGGCAGATCTCTGGTCATCACTAAAGCAGAAATTGTTCAAGTTTTTTTTTTGTTCAATATTAGTAATTTTTTTAAACCCTTGCCTTCCATCTTGGAATCAATACTGTGTATTGGCTCCAAGGCAGAAGAGCAGTAAGGGCTAGGCAATGGGGGTTAAGTGACTTGCCCAGGGTCACACAGATGGGAAGTGACTGAGGCCAGATTTGAACCTAGGACCTCCCATCTCTAGACTTGGCTCTCAATGCACTGAGCTACTCAGCTGCCCCCATTCGTAATTTTTAGAGACATAAAATCTTCCTACACTTCAAACTTGTGGATTTAATGAGAACAGTACCCTGAATCATTGGATGTTCTATTTTTTAAAAATGTATTTTTCTAAACTAGTAAAAAAAACTGCATTCAGGATACAGGCCTATCTGTCACCTATGGTCACTCAGTGCATGCACAGAATATTTAAATGTTGCAAATGATCCACAGTTCCATCTTTCCATTGGAACAGTTTGCAATCCACCTGTGCCTTAGTAGATGGCTTTATTAGTTGCCATGGCCAGAAAACATTTATTACTTGGTGGACAACCCTTGGTAATAAACTCTGACAAATTTAGCTTAGCTAGTACCCAGTGGGGAATCTGCTGCCAGGTCCATACTTGAAGCCTTTTTCATCTAGTGTGGAAGCTCCAGAGACTGAACTCCACTGATATAGCTTTTAATAATTCATTGTCACTGCCACACCATGATGAGACATCAAAGGAAGGCTAGAGTGGGAACAAATGTATGCATCTTTTGGGTTCTTTTCCCTTCCAAATAGATGAAATGCAGTTGAATGTTGACATCTGGGGTCAGAAGAATCATGGTTGGTGTCTGTCCTTTAGCACAGATCTGCTCTCTTTTAATTGTAAAAATATTATGCATGTTTGTAATTATTAGTCTCATTTGAGAGGAAATTGTTGTGCATGGATGATGGTTTTATTTTGAACTACTGGATGGGAAGGCTTACTGTGGTTCCCATTTTTAAAAATTTTGGATGAACTTTTAGCCTTTATTCCCTCCCTCAACTATAGAAAGAGCAGGCCTCTTAGTAGAAGGCAGTAAGCAGTAGTCTGCCATGTAAGTACAGTGGTTAGTGTTGGATTTGAAGTCAGGAAGACTTGAGTTCAAATCCTGATATATCTTTGAATACGATGCCCATAGATTGGAAGATTTGACCAGTTCTATTAAAACTATAGACTCAGAGATAGATTATGTGTCTCTTAGCCAAGGACAAGCCTAGCTAAGCTCAGAGAGCCTTTCCAACAGGAAAATGAACCTAAAGTGTGGAAGGGTGACAAACAGCATTGACTTATATCTTGTTTTTTTCAGAGCTAGCTATTTCAGACAAGATGTTCAAAACTTTCTGGAGACGCTTATGATTGAACAATCCTGTTAGGCAGGGACAGTTTCTCCCTACCCTTAACTGGTCACCTTTTTTAATATTTGACTTATAAAACTTGTTAACTTTTGTCATATGCTTGTTGTAAAGAATGTCTCCTGATGTCCTGGCTCCTGCTTCCTTTCTTCTTTTTATCTCTGCTAGGCTGTGCTTCTTATGTGGACTCAGAACTTGAGATATCCAGTTACCAGATATCACTGCAGCACTCAGTATGATTCTGTTTTCTTCAATTCAATTCGACCAATATTAACCATTCATCTGCCAGGTGGAAGGCATTGTGCTAGAATGGGAGACTGAAGACAAAAATGAAACATGCCTCCCTTGTAAGGACTTGACACTCTTAGGGGGATACAGCAAGTACACAGTTAGTTACCCAAAGGCCTGAGACACTAGAGAGCAGAACCAACTGGGGGAAATCAGGATTGGCTTTTACTAGGAGGTGGCATGGCGGTTGAATATGGAGGAAGCTGAGAATTCTAAGAAGTGGAGGTCTGGAGAGGAAGAACTCATTATCTTTCCCCTCAAATCCTCCTCTCTGATAACTACCCTATTATTGTCAATGGAATCACCATCCTTCCACTCATCCAGGCTCACATTCTAGGTGTCATCTGAAACTCTTCACTCACACTCATCCACATATGCAATCTCTTGCCAAGAATTGTTCTCCCTTTATAACTCGCTCCTATATGTCCCCCCCCCCATTTATATATATCCTCCTCCCCTATTCTCCCCATTCTTTACAGGTTCTCATCTATTTCCTGGCCTATTACAATAGCTTTTTGGTTCATTTCCCTACCTAAAGACTTTCTCTCACTCTAATACATCCTCTACTCAGTACTCAAAGTGATTTTCCTAAAGTGTAGATTACTCAATAGACTACAGATGCTCCCCATTACTTCCAGTATCAAATATAAAACAATTTGTTTGGCTTTTAAAGCCTTCCACAACTTGGTTTCTTACTGCCTTTCCAGTTTTCTTGTAATTTACTCCCCTTTATCTACTCTGGAACTTAATGACATCGACCTTGCTGTTCCTCATATAGGACAACCCATTTCCTAACTTTGTGCTTTCTGATCCCTGGAATTCTCTCCCTTCTTATCTTCTCCTCTTGGCTTCCTTCACACTGACTATAGTAGACCTTTCTTGGCCCCTTTAGCTACTAGTGTCTTCTTTCTCATTATCTTCTATTTACATTGAATATGTGTATCTTATATATGCAATTTTTTGTATATTGTTTGATTCATTAGAATATGAGCTCTTGGGGGCTGCTAGGTGGCTCAGTGGCTTGAGAGTCAGACCCAGAGATGGGAAGTCATAGGTTAAAATCTGGCATTGGGTGCTTCCTAAGTAAGACTCTGGGCAAATCACTTAACCTGCGTTCCTTAGCCCTTGTCACTCTTTTGTCTTGGAACCAACATTCAGTATCAATTCATTGATAAAAAGAAAGGTTGTTTAAAAAAAAAAGAATATGAGTTCTTTGAGGGTAAGAACCTTGATTTTGCTTTTATTTACATCTCCAACACTAGTTCCTGGCATGTAGTATAATTTAATAAATTTTATTTCATAAATGCTAAATGCTTGTGAGTTAACTGACTGACAGAGAATAGTTTAGGCATTAGAGTCAATCTGTGCAAAGCCAAAAGGATAGGAGATGTATACAAAGTACAGGTAAGAAGTAAGAGGCCAGTTTATCTGGAATGTACCTGGCACATAGAAAGTAATACTTGTTGACTGACTAAACTTCTGAGCAAGCCAAACAGGGATCTCAAAGCTTGAAAACGAAGCCCTGCCTTGTCCAAGTCTACCTCACTTTGAGAAAAGACCAGTCTGGAGTCCTGATTTTCTGTATTATATCCAAGAACTGAACATGGATCTGTTAGGAGGTTTTTCTAACCTTTACCTTCTGTTGTAGAGTCAATATTGTGTATTGGTTCTAAGGCAGAAGAGCAGTAAGGGCTGGGCAATGGGGGTTAAGTGACTTGTCCAGGGTCACACAGCTAGGAGGTGTTTGTAGCCAAACTTGGACCCAAGACTTCCCATCTCTAGGCATCCACTGAGCCAGCCACCCAGCTGCCTCTACTGGGAGATTTTAATATGAATACAAAAAGTAATGAGGGGATGCTTCTAAGGCTCTCTGGGGGAACTCTTCTGGGGAATGGAAAGCCTCCAGGTTTTAGGTCTGGCTATGACAGTGGGAATTGTTACCTGGTCTGAGGGTACCTAGAGCCAAGAGATGCCTGTGCTAGGCATATTGATGCCATTTACTTAATTCGTTTTGTTATTCTGATTTAAGTTTTATATAGTGAGTTCTGAAAGTGGATCAGGGAAGCAGACAGGTACTGACTTGAATGGGAAGAATCAATAAGATCAGGGTATATCATGACACATGACTGGGTAATCCACCCACCAAAACTCTTGACAAATAAAAGAAAGAAGACCTACATTTCCCTTTAGGGTGGAGCCATGGGGATAAACTAATATAGAGTCTAATAGAGGTCCCAAGAGCTCTGACTGATACTCTAGAACTGAGGTATCAAATAGGGACCTCTAGTGGCCCCCATACTCTTGAGTGTGCATAACCAGATTAAAATAAAAATGGTAAATGATTAATAAAAAATAAAAGCCCAGCATGACAGATAATGTTAATTTGTGATTTTCAAAGTCAATATAGTGCTTGTAAGGATCCTTATTTGAGTTGGTCCCACTGCTCTAAAGAATACCCTGTTTCAACAGTATAAATTGCTTCAAATATATTAGGGAATATGAGAACTAAGAAAATGCCACTGGAGTTAGCAGTCAAAATAGACAATTTCTGTAGAGTAGTGCCATAGGAAATCTGAACGCAAGGTACTACTGAAAAGTGTTTTTAAGGTGAGGAATTGGAGGTGATGGGTACAGGTGACTTCTAGGAGTCAATGAAAAGAAGAGATATAGGATGAGAGTTTGAAGGGATGGGCAATGTATAATAAGAGTTTTTAAGGATGGGAAAGGCCTATGCATCTTTGTAGGTAGTGGGGAAAGGGTCAGGAGATAAAAAGAGATAAAGGTGAGAAGGGAGGCAATGGCCAAAGAGATCAGGTCCTGGAGGAGATAAGAAAGGCCTTAGGAGTCTTAGAGTATTTCTTGGTGAGGAGAAGGGCTTCTTTTTCAGAGGCTGGAGCTCATGAAACTTGAGATTTTGAAAGAGATTGAGATCAACTACAATGCTTATCCTTGCTCTGCATACCAAAGTGTTATTCAAGTGCCATGCATTTTTTCTGCTTTGTATGATTACAAATGGCGCAGTGGATAGGACATTGGACCTGGCAGCACCAAAGACCTGAATTCAAAATAGGCTTTAGATACTATTTGTGTGACTCTGGGCAAGTTACTTAACCCTGTTTACCTCAGTTTCCTCATCTGTCAAATGAACTGGAGAAGGAAGTGGAAAATCACTTCAATCTTTGCCAAGAACATCCCAAATGGAGTCGCAAAGAGTTGGACATTATTGAAATGAATGAATGACAAAGGTTATGATAGGTAATATTCTTATTCTTGTATCTGGGGGTGAGGACTTGCTAGTTAGACTTTATTTTCTCATCTGCGGGTCCAAGCTGAGCCTTTCATCTAGGGTTTTAAAGAATCAGAGTCCTTTTCTATCTGGGCCCCAGGCCCGTTCTCTTGTATCTTAGATCAAAATTTCATTCCTCACATCTACCTAATTTCTAACTCAGCCTCTTTCTTTTAAACTGGTGTCAGATTGTTCCCTGACTCATGCATTCCCTGGCCAGCATTTCCCTTTGGTTTTGGGCACTGATCATTTTACTCAATTTCTCAGTGTGAGGAAATGTGTTAGAGGGGAAAGAGTGCTGGGTTTGGAGACAGGCGTACTGGCTCTAAATCCTGGCTTGGATAATGACTAACTGCATGATTTTCTATGAGTTATTTAATTTTTCTGAGCCTCAGTTTCCTCACTTATAAAATGAGAATAATAATATTTGCCCTACCCACCTTACAGAGGTGTTATAAGGAAAATTATATAACTTAAATCCACAACTAAATAGGATAAATGAGGTGAAACTCTTTTCTTGATCATTATTTCCTAGATTGTGTCTTCACTTTTTTATTCATTTCCTTTATGAACCCACTAAGACCTCCAAAAGCTTTTTTCAGCTGTACCTAGTTCTTTGTGACCCTATTTGGGTTTTTTTTTTTCCAAAGATACTGGAGTAGTTTCCCATTTCCTTTTTTAGCTCATTTTACAGATGTGGAAAGGGTTAAGTGACTTACTCAGAACTGCACAGCTAGTAAGTGTCTGAAGCTGTATTTGAATTCAGGAAGATGAATCTCCCTGATTCTAGGCATGGACTTTATCCATTGTGTGACAGAGCTGCCTCAAAAACCTCCAAAAATGTTTTCACAATTCTATTCTCTTTATTCCCATTGTCATCAATTTATCTGCAAGGCTGAGTGCTCCCTGTTCCTCTCTTCCCCCATATCACCCCCATTCAGGGATTACCATACTGCCCTTTTCCTTTTAGAAAGGAAAAATGGCTTACAGAAAAGAACCTACGAACATTTGCATAGAGATCAGTAGTACAATTCTAGTTCAATTAAACTCAGTTCCTCCATTTCATTCTAAACCAGACATAACCTCCAAAACACAAGAGTTTTTAATGAGGAGATTTTTGTTCCACTGGAGAAAGAGGAGAGGAAAATCCAATATTTTCCCTAACTAACCTTATTTAGTGGGAGGCTTTACTGCTTTTGAAAGATGCTCTATCAGGCCACATCTATTCTGCTGTACAGAATCCAGGAATGATTAAGTTAGAAATCATTCTCAGAGATACCTGGGCCAAGCTGAAGAAACCAAGATCAAGAAGATGGTAAGCTGCTTGAGGGAAAAGACTGTTTTTCTTTTAATCTTTGTATTTTCAGGGCCCAGCAAAAGTGCCTTGTACAATTAAGACTTTGAAAAATGCTTTTACAATTGGGTTGGACTAGGAAGCCAGTTGCTTAATACAGTTAGTGGCAGTGTCAAAGACTCAAAACCAAGCCCTCTAATGCCAAGTCTAGTGCTTTCATCACTTTCTTCATACTTCTTGTGAGATAAGAAGTAGCTTTAACATATGTAGAATAATTAGAATTCACTAAAAGGATCCTTTACACTTTTTTCTTTTGTGCAAAGGGAGCTCAGAAACTATCTGGTTGAAATTACAGATGGGAAAAGTTAGGCCTATAGAGAAAGAATCCTTTGGCTAAGGTCATAGGAGTTAGTAGCAGTTCCAGTTGTAAATATCTTCAGAGCATTACAGAATTTGATTTGAAAAAGAGTGTTTTAGATTATTTAATTCAATCCCCCTCCTCTGTTTCCCCTCCTTTAGTCCTGCTGCTTAGTTAGAACACTTCACATTTGTTTTTCCTCTCTTTCTACTTAGCATTTTAAAATTTATTCATTTATTCATCCAATTTATATAGTGTTTGCTCCTGAGGAGCTCTGAGTATTGTATGAAAGCTAAGTGGATTCTGACAATACCCTTGTGAGGGAAGCAGATAGAAATGGGAATAGGAGAACAACCAATCCAAGCTGTTCACTTGAAGAAAGAATTCTACTCTGTAATGGGTAGACTTAAAACTTGGTCCCTCCCAAGGGGCTCCAACCCAAGTACAGTCTATTCAAGAAGCAACAGTTACAGTTTATTTGAGAACAAACAAGAAGAATGGCTTTTGGGGGCATGCAAGACAACAAAAGAGGAAGATTTATTATAAATAAATAACTCATTAGGCAAGGCAGAGAGTCATTTTAGAGATGGAGAAGAAGAGAAATTTTATTTTCATAGTTTCCATAGGCAATCTGCCCCTAATTTTGGAATAGGAAGGAGCCTCAAAGTGAATGGATGAGGGGGCACCTAGGTGGTTCAGTGGATTAAATGGCAGGCTCAGAATAGATCTGGCTTCAGATACTTCCTAGCTGTGTGCCCCTGAGCGAGTCATTTAACCCCCATTGCCTAGCCCTTGCTGCTCTTTTGCCTTGGAACCAAAAAACAGTATTGATTCCAAGACAGAAGGTATTTTTAATGAATGAATAAATGAGTCCATGCATTTAGTAGACCCTTTTTTTATTGTGATGTAGTCTCAGCTTAGCAGTCACCCAGCAATAGCACCACAAGGAAGTTAAAGTCTTGAGAGGAGGTGTCCATTGCTGATGGTAGAACAAGCTCACCTTGCTTCCCAAGTTTACCACTCCCGTCTTTGGAAAAGAGGTTCCTGGCTAGAAGGCACAGAAGCAAAAGAAGCTGTTCAATAAGGAAGAAGCATCAAACACAGACCCAAGTGGGAGGTGCATTGCATGGAGAAAAGATGCCAAAATTTAGATGATGCCAAGGCCACCAACCATAAGTGGGTCTGATCGCCAGGACCGAAAGGATGACAATAACCTATTCTTTCTCAATCTCCTGTCTCTCTCTCTTCAGAGAGGAAATTGATTGTCCTTGTGAGCTGTTTGCTCACTATAATTTGGTTTTTCCTTTAGGTTGAGGAAGCTTTGTCTTGATTTTTAAATGCATCCTTTGATTTTCAAGTTTTTAATTATGACAAAAAATGTTGGTGACATCCAACCTGATGCTCTTTGCTCATTGCTCATGTTGTAGAGAACAGTGGTCCTCAACCTTGTTTTGTGCCTCTGAAAGAAGCCTATGAACCCCTTCTCAAATAATGTTACGAAATAATTGAAGGGAGTGCTAAATTTCAGTTAGAGGTTAGTGAAAACAGAAGTAATGTTTTTCTCATCCAACTTTACTGGCTCCCTGAAATAGTCTATGGACCGTGTTTCAGAACCCCTAATACAGAAGAAAGGGAGAGAGAAAGAGTATTCTCTGTTAAAATACAAGAGATTCTCTGATCAACAGACATTGGTCTGTGAGATTGGAGCTAATTTAGAACAGATGAACAAAGCAGGAGAATGATATTGAATTGTTGTGAGCCTGGCAATGAAATTGAAATCTATATACCTTCAGAAATAAAGTCATGAGTTGGTTTAAAAAAACAGACAGCAGGCTATGAAGGGAGCAAAGTGTGAAGATTTTTTCCTTTTTCCTTTCAGCTGGTAGAGGCCATTTGCCAGGCTCTCTGGCCTTTGAAAAGCAAACCTCATCCTATAAAAGGGAAAAAGAATGAGTTGCTTGGAAAGAGAAAGCCTTACTTTTAAAGGGAACTGAACTCCCACATGAAAGGAAGGTGACTAAATTGTAAGTGTGAGCTCTGTAGTCTGTGGGCTCAGAGGGTGATGAACACTTTAGTCTACTCATGTTGGATCCTGTTGCATACAATAATTACTGTGGATATTTCTGTCCCTGTCCTCCACCTAGGACTTCATTGGATTTCATCTTGTATATTTTTGCTTCTACATCCTCCTCACTGTTATCCTATGTACTCTCTTTTGGAGAAAGTTGGGTTAGAGGTGGCAGTAATACATAGCTAGGGCCATATTGTATGTAAAGAAGAGAGGGTCCTTTCATTGAAATCTGTGCCTACTGACTCCTCTGGCACTACATTGCTTTGGAGCAGTTTCTGAGAATAGTGAGTGTCTAAGCAGGCTGTAGGGGAATTATATGGGAGAACACTTCCAGAGAGAAATCATGACTTTATATGTGCCAAATCCACCAAACCTGAAGTCTTTGTGTAAGATCACCTTCCTGTGAAGGAGTTGTTCCTTTTAATAATAGATCTCAAGGGCTGTAGGAGGGCTAAATGTTTTTTATGTTCCCTGATAAATGAATGAATGAATTTTCCAATGTAATTTTTACCCACCATTCTATATTTGTTGACAGCAATGAAGATATTTAATCAACTCCAACCAAATCAATGCTTAGTGAATTAGCTGGGCTTTCCCCTTCTTTGTTAGTGTGCCCCCAAGGAAGAAATACATGCTAATGGAAATGTTAAGTGAAAATGGGTCTCTCCCACTTGTGATAATCTTAGAAGGTTAATCTAATCATAGCAAAATAGCAAATTTTTTCAAAAATTTAATAACATCAGGTTTTTGGGGGCAGGGTAGGGAGGAAAGGAACTTCTATTTCCATTCCCTATGCAAATGGAGTAGAATTGAATCACAAAGGCTAGTATTAAAAATGTATGATATGAAAAATCATGATATTCTCTAATACAGTCACTTTTAAACATTTAAACACTTATATAAGCAATGAAATTGCTTTATATTGTGAAATAGCATAGCTATGGTATTTTCACTCATTTCTATTCAATTATTTACTTTACAAACATTTATTTGAGCATTCTCAGGTTTCAAAGTCTTATGTAGGACTAAGGGGCAAAGGAAGCTATAGGAGATGCATTTCCTGCCCTCATGGAACTTATAGTCTCGATATAGTCACTATTAAAGTGTAATGGTATCTCACAGTTAATAACATTTGTAAATCTACATATACTGTTTGAGTGTGACCATTTGTGCATCTCTTCATTTGCACCATTTTTAGAATCTCTGATGCACACAATCCATATTTTTTCTTATTAGGATTGTTTCATTAATGAACACATTTTGCTATATAAGGAATTCTAGTATGCTATTTAACTTCTAATGTGAAAAGGAATCTAGGCTAAGTAAGATAAAATATCCATTTTTCACAGTTTTCACCTCAATTACCCTAAGTCAAGATTAACTAAAGAAAATCCCCAAAGTAGAAAATTTGCTTCCTGCTGTGGAAGTGAAGTCATGCATACTTCAGGTACTGTATGGCTCTGAAACAAACTGGGTACATTTATTCTGATGATAATTAAAGACTGTATGTTGTTCTTAAAAATTGAGTTCCAGAAATACAAAACAAAACAACAACAACAACAACAAAACAAACAATACTAGGGCCATGAAGCAGTGATTGCTTCCTAGTTCTGTTTTGGGTATGTTCATAGAAGTGTAGAACTCTGGAATTTGATCTTGGGTCCTCTGACTTTAAATCCATTTTCCACATTTTACAGATCAGAAATCTGAGACTCTGAGCAACAAAGTGATGATTGTTGTTTTTTAGGACCCCATTTGGGGTTTTCTTGGCAGAGGCTGGAGTACTTTGCCATTTTCTTCTTCAGCTCATTTGACAGTTAAGGCAAAAAGGGCTAAATGACTCATGTAAGGTTACATAGCTAGTTAGTGTCTCTGCCCCCACCCAACACACGTACAGCTGCCCACAGAGTGATTATAGTGATGCAAAGATCAGACAGAACATAGCCTTGGACTATACACTATTAGGGAGTATGATAGTTTAGCTTGTTTTTATGTATTGTCTTTTCCTTCATTAGATTATAAGTTCCTTAAGGACAGGTCCTGTTTTTCTTCCTTCCTTCCTTCCTTCCTTCCTTCCTTCCTTCCTTCCTTCCTTCCTTCCTTCCTTCCTTCCTTCCTTCCTTCCTTCCTTCCTTCCTTCCTTCCTTCCTTCCTTCCTTCCTTCCTTCCTTCCTTCCTTCCTTCCTTCCTTCCTTCCTTCCTTCCTTTCTTTCTTTCTTTCTTTCTTTCTTTCTTTCTTTCTTTCTTTCTTTCTTTCTTTCTTTCTTTCTTTCTTTCTTTCTTTCTTTCTTTCTTTCTTTCTTTCTTTCTTTCTTTCTTTCTTTCTTTCTTTCTTTCTTTCTTTCTTTCTTTCTTTCTTTCTTTCTTTTTCCAGTGCTTACCACAGTACTTAGCACATGGTAAGAGCTTAATAAATATTTATTAAATTAAATTGAATCTGAGGACTTCAATCTTCATTCTGTTTCAGCCTTTTGCTAGTAGTTGGTTTTGGGGATGATTGCTTACCATCTGTATTAGGAAGAGGCTGGACTAGAACCACTCTGATGACTTCTAGCTCTAAATTTATGATCACCTACTTCCATGAAACCTCAGCATTTTCCTTAGCATCTGGTTGGAGCACCTAGTGCTTACTCTGCTACAGAACAAAGACACTCTGCTCTGAAGAAGCCTGGGGGTGGGGGGTGGGGGGTTGGAGATAACATTATCAGTTGTACACATAGAAGCTGTATATGGAACAGATGCAAGGTAATGTAAAAAGGAAGACCCTTGCAGTTAGGCTGGAGGGGAGGGCAGAGCAGGAAAAGGTTCCTAAGAAGATATTTGACCTGAACCTTCAAGGAAGCTAGGGTCCCCTGGAGAGGCAGGGAAGGAGGGATCTGAGCCTTTTAGAGATAGTGAAAAGGCACAGACCATCCCTTTTATCTAATTCCCAACACCTTTGCTTTATACTTTTCAAGTACTTTCAGATTTATTATCTCATTTGATAGAATGAATTAGCTAGAATAGATAGAATTAGAAAAATCTTATGGACCAGGTAAGGCAGATAGAGTTATACTCATTTGATGGACCAGGAGACAAAGGTTCAGAGGTGTGTCAATAGCTTCAAAGTCACAAAGCAAATGAATGGTAGAGCTGGCAGTAGAAATCAGGTCTCCTCATCTTTTAGTAGATATTGCTTTCATATAATTAAAGGTCCTGATCATAGAGGACATTTTGTACTTTAAATTTCATATAAATGCGGTTAAATATTCTGTACCAGTCAGAGATGTAGAGTAACATAATCACAACCATTTTAAGTCTGAGTAAATTGAGGTAGCTAGGTGGTACAGTGTATAGAACAATGGGCTTGGAATCAGGAAGACTCCTCTTCCTGAGTGAAAATCTGCCCCCAGATATTTACTAGCTGTGTGACCCTGAGAAAGTCACCTAATCCTGTTTGTTTCAGTTTCCTCATCTGTAAATTGAGCTGGAATAGGAAATGGCAAACCACTCTAGCATCTCTGCCAAGAAAACCCAAATGGGGTCACAAAGAATAGCATTGAAATGACCAAACATTAACAATAAACTGAGACCCAGGGAAAGTTATGAGGTATCCAAAAGCACACAGGTCAGATGTAGAGCTGAAAATAAAATTCAAAATTCTTGTCACCTAGTTATCCCTAGTACGGCCTCTTCCCATGTTCTTTCCTGTAGGCACTTTTGTGACTCTAAGTCTATCTTGAACTATAAAACTCCTTTTGGGCAGAGACTATCCTTTGCTTTAAAAAAATAATAAAAAAATATATGCATATATATATATATATATATATATATATTCCTAGTACTTAGCACAGTGCCTGGCACATAGTAGGTGCTAATAAATGCTTATTGATTATTGGTTGATTGATTTGTAGAATGTTCAAGTTGGAAAGTGATTTAGAACTTCTCTAGTCTAACTCTATTCATTGCAATACTCCTAAAATGCCCTGAGAGATGGTTAAAGAGAAGCAGTAGAACTTTAAAGCTCCATTTTTCCTTTTCCCAAAATGCAAAAATATCATTGAAATTTCAGCATTTTATAGATATTGCAAAGAAAAGTAATTTCATTTTCTATCTGAATTAAAGGATTTGTGATGTTGCTACTTTACAACTATAAGGGCTAAGGGCTGAGTCAAGTTATCCATAATTACTTTCTGTTTTTCAAAGAGAATTTTGTTTCTGTTCATTTTAAAAATTGCTTTAATTGATTCCTTTTCAGTCAAGTTCAACTCTTTGTGACCCTATTTGGGATGTTCTGGGTAAAGATACTTGGCAAAGATATCCTTCTCCAATTCATTTGACAGATGAGGAAACTGAGGCAAACAGGGTCAAATGACTTGTACAGGATCATGCAGCCAATAAATGAATCTGAATTTGAACTCAGGCCTTCCTGACTCCATGTTTGGCAATCTCTCTACTGCACTACATAACTGTAAATAGGAAACCCTACTTTATGTCTTTGAATTTACCTAACATCTTTCCTCTTTATCTTTTCAGATTAGCAAATAGCCTAGACTAGGAGGCACAATGGAGAAAGTGTTAAATTTGGAATTGGGAAGATCTGAATTAGAATTCAGACTTTGGGATTTCCTAGCTATCTGACACTTGATAAGCCACTAAATCTTTGTTTGCCTCAGATTCTTTATTTGCAAAATAGTCATAATAACAGTACCTCTCTTACAGGACTGTGTTGAGGATCAATGAGATTTTTAAAGTGCTCTGCAAACTTAAAGCACAACACAAATGCTCATTATTGTTATTATTATATTTCTTTTAGACAGATGGGGAAAACCTAATCAAAGAGGTGAATTAATTTGCCCCTGGTCAGAAAGTAATCTTGTAGAAAGAACTGCAGAATGTTAAGCTTTCAGTTGAATCAAGAGACCATGATCCTATATTAATTGTCTTTAGAATTCAAGGAAGTTTGATGTATTATTAAGTAGACCATGATTTTGAGGTAAGATCCCAAACATTAAATATTCTAAAAACTCAGCTTTGTGCAGAAAGACAAAATAACTTTGAGGATATTTTTAGATCTTGCAATTCAACATTTAATGAGCACCAGTTATTGACTGAAGATTGTAGGGTGATGGTGGGCATGTCACAGTGGCCTCTATATATTGTTCCACAGACCATCAGTGGTTTCCTAAGATTTTACTATCAAGCCATAGAGAGGTCAAAATTTGGTGTGAAATTGAGATCCTTCAGGATTCTAACATGCAGTGATGGCCTACTTGTGGAAGGGTAGTTCACAATTCTATTCTCAGGAAGTTAAAAATTCAGTATGGGGATATGATGTTATCAATGGACAATCTACTCACAAACAGCAAGAAAATATGACAAAAAACTCATTACTTCAGAGCTAGATGGTGACAAATCATTGGAGCTTCTCTGGGCTGGTTCAGTAGCAATGTCAACATTTTGTCATGCCTAAATTGTATACACAATAACAATAGCTGGCATTTATGTAATAGGTTAAATATATTATGTCATCTGATTTTTCAACAACCTGACTCTTCACAGGTCACCAAACTTTTTTTCTTTTTGCTTTAGCTTTCTCATTTGCAAAGTGGACATAATAAACACCACCTCCATTGGTGTTTTAAGAATCAATGAGATAATATTTGTAAAACATCAAGGTCAATAAAGTATTAATGAAATAATATTTCAAACTTAATGCACAAGACCATTGCAAGAGTCAAGAGTCAGGTAGATGCTATTATTATCCTCATTCATGAGGCAGAGAAAGATTAAAAAATGGCTCGGATCTCTAGAAAGGATTTTGAAGTAGGATTTGCACTCAAGATTTCCTCATTCTAGGTCTAACATTTTATTTATTTTATAAAAATTCTTTACCTTCTGCCATACAATCAGTATTAAGTATTGGTTTCAAGGCAGAACAGTGTTAAGAGCTAGGCAATTGGGGTTAAGTGACTTGCCCAGGCTTACACAGCTTGGATGTATTTGAGGACAGATTTAAGCCCAGGACTTCTGATCTCCAGGCCTGGCTGTCTATCCAGGTCTAGCATTTTATCTACCACTCCCCCTACTTGTTTTTTCTTCCCTGTATTTCCTTGTATTCTAAGGAGACTTAATATAGGATCATAGTCATTCAGTTGAAAACTGAATGCTCTACAATCTTGTCTTTACTTTCTGACCATGGACAAATAACTATGCTATAATAAAAACTTATAAATTCACAAGAAATGGGCAAAAAATGTACATGTATATATAGGAAGGTAAATAGAGGCTTAGGGAAAGTTTCCTGAAGGAGATAGTATTTGATTTATGTTTAAGTAGGGGAGGGAAAGAAAGAAGGGAGTGAACACAAATGAGTCCTCTGAAACATGGGGTAGCCCAAAGAGGTCTTGAATTTAGAGGACCTTATTCAATTTGTCATCTTGATACCAATCCTTAGAAACTATATGATCCTGGATCATTGAACTCTTTGACTCTCTATTCTCTGGGAATGGGAACTATGGAACAATGATCATAGAACTACCCACCAGAGAGTGTTTGTTGTTGCAAGGAATGTGTCTTGCAAACCTCAAAGTACTGTATGTATATGTTATTATTGTAGATAATGAAATCTGCCTTCAGATTGGTTATTAGAGGTTGAAAAGTATTTTTACTTGATGGGAAAAGTCAAAAGTGATCTATGTTAATGTTTAGGATATTTCCTTAAGTGGAGAAATCCTGAATGATCTTTCCACCAGAAGCTGGTTAATTATTCTCCAGCTGAGCAGAATAGCTTCTTAATCAGAATATATTTTATTTGTTAAAGCTGGAACATTACTGAAGCTACCACCTAGTCTGAGACCTATTTATCAACAAAGTGGTCATTAATGGCTATCCGTGGCTGACCTTGACAGATTCCATTACTGAGATAATGAAGTCTGATGTGTTACTATTATTATCATTTACTAATGGCTTTAACACTTCTAAAACATGAGGCCAGAATAGAATAGAGTCACTTCATGACTGGGAGAAAGTCATGAAAAGCTTTCATAAGATGAAGAATGGGTGAGATTTCCACAAATGAAATGTTAAACTCAGTGATATCTTCTTTTTTTTTTATCATCACAGTGGGACAGATTGATTCCTTAAAAGAGAATCTCACTAGATTTTATTTGTTGTTGTTGTTTTTGTAAGCAGAAATAGAAGATTCAAAAGAGAGGAAAATATGGATTTGATTTTTAATAAGTACTTGTTCAATAATATTTGGTCTAGGGGAAAATGGACAGAAAACAAGGGGGGGGGGAGAAAGCAACCATGTACAAAGAGGGAGAGAGGGAGGAAGGAAGGAAGGAAGTAAGGAAGGAAGGAAGGAAAGAAGGAAGGAAGAAGAGAAGGGAAGATGGAAGGAGAAAAACAAAGAAGCAGATTGGGCCTTTATGGGAATGAGGGGCCTTATAATTCACTCAGGGGAAACTAGGTGGAATAGTGGGCAGAATACTGGGCCTGGAGTCAGGAAGACTCATCTTCTTGAGTTCAAATCAGACTTCAGATACTTACTAGCTATGCAAACCTAAGCAATTCACAATCCCATTGCCCTCAGTTTCTCATCTGTAAAATGAACTGGAGAAGGAAATGGCAAAGTATTCCAGTATTTTTGCCAAGAAAACTCCAAATGGGGTCATGAAGAGTTGGATATGGCTAAACAACAATAATATAATTCACTTGGAGAATGCACCATGTTCTTTGATTCCTCTTTCCTAAGGAACAAAGCTCTTTGGCATATGCTACCGTCAGAGTCCTTGTAAATGTTGAATTAGCCCCAGTCTGTAGGACAGGGCCTGGTTTGGGAATAACTCAGGCCAGTCCACTGATAGTATATGTTTGATAATGGAACAAATGGCAACACTTGTAGGTCATTGAATGGTTAACAAAATGAGATTTACTAAGCCAGAGCAAGAGAAGGATAATCAGTAAGTATATGCACTGAGGACTCCTTAGCTGATTCAGCTAAGAAAAGGTCCTTTGCTAAAGTTACCTATCATTTTTCTCCAGCAAAGGATTAGAGAACCCCTGAAGCTCCCCATGACTACATCATACTCAAGCAATCATTAAGTGATGTCAACTATCTGAGCCTTGAGTCCCTTAGCTAACCAAGTATCAAAGATGTACTTTCAAGTACTTTTCTAATGATTTTAAGTTAAAATGATCAGATTGCCACAGATGATCATGAAAACTCAGACCTCATCAGACAGGGACTGGGTCCAGTGTTAGACCAGACCAGAGAAATGGAACCCCAACGTAATTATCCGGAAAATTAAAAACCAAAAGACCCCTTTGTATTAATTAGTTGGCCAATTTTGTCAATGATTTTTTGGGGAAGGGGAATGGAATAATCTAAATTAGTTATCTTCATGCTCTATTTCACTTTGCAAATATTGAACCACCAAGCGTTAGACAATCTTACCTGGTTTATGGAACAGCCCAGTGTTTTTGTTTCTCTCAAAACACAAATTGAGAGAAATGTTATCAGGTACAGAGATCAGAGCTAGGAATCTACGATCTCTTAAAGCATGAAATCCATGATCCTCTGACCTCCAAAACGTTTGTATTTAGCAGGGGTAGATTCTTTGAAATAGTGAACCTTTTCTGAGTCTTTCCTCTATATTATATCATGAGATATTTTTCTTTGCGTCTTTGTTATATTATAATTCTATTTCACTCCTTAGTTATTTGAGCCTGAGGGATAGTTTATATGCTCCACTGCCACATAGTAAGTGCTTAATCAAATCAATGCCTATTGACCAATTGGTAACTAAAGAATATTTTGAGGAAGGTCCATAGTATTGTGTAATTGTGACAGTTTTTAGTGGTGATAAGTACATTTTTAATCTAACTGAAAGACTAAAATCTTATAATTTTCTTTGCTTCAGTTATAAATGAGATGTGGCCTTGTCTGCATTAGCTTGAGTAAGTCAATACAGATTGGTACTACAAAGTTTTTTCAGGTAACTAAATTTATCCCTTTATTCTCCAAAGATTCTTTCTTCTATCAACTAAAAACAAAAGATCTTAAAAAATTTTATTTCATGCTTCCTTGCCCTCTTAAAAAAAGTAAACAGAACATAAGTTACCTGTTAGGGGTCAGCCTACTTAGCAATCTTTGACAGTATTGTTTATCCAGTGACCCTTCTTAGATTCTAGCCATTTAGATTGAGGAAGGACCTAATACTGGACTCCCATCAGAATAACAAATTCTGCAAGGGGGAGGAGGTTGGAAATGATGGGTCATATGTTTGAAATGAAGAGATATCTTTCTATTGATTACAATCCAGCACCTCCTTAATTCAAAACTGAATTGTACTTTAGAACAGGACATCTTCAAAAGATCCTGAAATCTGGCATTGAGTTTGGCAGGCTGCTCTTAAGGGCTATTATGTTTAAGACTCTGTGTTCCTTAACTTAATGATTGTAGCCTTTTATACTTAAAAAATTATTTATTTATTTAGAATATTTTTCCATGGTTACATGATTCATGATCTTTTCTATCCTTCTTCCCTCCCCACTTCTGGAACTGACAAGCAATTCCACTGGGTTATACATGTATCATTGTTCAAAACCTATTTCCATATTATTAATATTTTCAAGAAAGTGATCTTTTAAAGCCCAAACCCCAATCATATCCCCACCTAATCATGTAATCAATCATATGTTTTTCCTCTGTGTTTCCACTCCCACAGTTCTTTCTCTTGATGTGGATAGTGCTCTTTCTCACAAGTCCCTCAGAATTGTCCTGGTTCATTACATTGCTAATAGTAGAAAAGAACCTTTTATGCTTTTTGGGCTTTTTTTTTTTAAATTCTTCTCTCCTTCCCTATCAATTTTTGTTGACTATAACAGCCCTACCCCCTCCTAATTTTTTCTTCCAAATCTATGATTAGGACAATTAATTTCTGTGCCTTAGGAGCAATTGAGGAGTAACCTGGCTAGACCGTGAAATAGTGAGGTCTCAGGGAAGATGAACAAAAGACTTTCCCTCTTCTCTTTTACTCCTTTCTTTCTCTTTCAATTACCTCATTTATAAAATGGGAAGATAATGTTATCACCTGCCTCACATAGTTGTTGTGAGGATCAGATGGGATAACATAAAGAGACTGACTTTTTTCTGATGTTCAGACAGGTGACTGACTGCCTTTTATCCCCTCTTTTTCTTACTGTCACTTTCTCTCTTCCTTTCTTCCCACCCCACTTTTCTTCTCTTTCTTCCTTCCCTTTCTCTGTATGGTTTGAAACCAAGAGGTTTCATGGCCACTGGCAAAATGTTCCCATAGACTGTTAGCTAGGAGATGTATTGGATTATAATATAATTCCAATGCAATTTGCAGGAATGCTTGTGTACCTCTTGAAGATGATTAAGAATTATATCCTAAATTTCTAGAAATCACTTTTGATATATTTACATGTTTTACTGAGCTGGAAATCCTAATAAATGTCCATGAGTTTGCATTTGCATAGCCATATTAAATAATTCTTTCCTTCTCTGTTGAGCACTGCTGTTTGGAGAAGGTTCAGCTATACACAGCATGCTGTAACCACATTACTGAAAAGGTCCCAACAGTTGTTGGCCAGTAAGGGGAGCCCACTCAGATCGCTTCCTGAAACAGTGCTGTTAATACAACTTTCTTTTTTTTTTTTAATGAACCAGGTTCATCCTTAGGAATATTAATTTCTGTTCTATCCTGTTTTCAGGACCTTCTATCTTTGAAGCTTTTGATTTCTAAATTTAATAACTATAGCCTTATATGCTTTTTGAATAAAAAAAATTCCTCTTTCTCTGCTTCCTTTTCCTTCTTATTGTATACATTTCTAATTTTCTCCTCCTAATCTACAAGCTGGAAAATCAATAAATAATAACTGCTCACATTTGTATACCATCTTACATCTTAATAAGCATCTTCCTCACTTTGCCTATAAGACATATTTATTATTGTTGCTGATCAGTCGTTTCCAACTCTTCATGACCCCATTTGGGGTTTTCTTGGTAAAGATCCTGGAGAGGTTGGCCATTTCCTTCTCCAGCTCATTTTACAGATGAGGAAACAGAGGCAAACAGGGTTAAAAGTGACTTGATCAAGGTCACACAGAAAGTAAATTTCTAATGCTGAAGTTGAACTCAGGAAGAGATCTTCTTTACCACCCATCTGCCCCAGTAAGCTAAGCAGTATAAGTATTTTTATTGTCATCCTCGGTTACTGAGAGACTACTACTATCTCTATTTTACAAGAGAGAAAACCAAGACTAAGTAACTTGCCCAGAATCACACAGCTAGTTAGTGATGAGGTCACATTTGAACCCAGGTCTTCTGAGTCCAAATCTAAATGCTTTGTCTACTTATCCATGATATGGCTGGCTAAGTTTGTTATTTCATCTTCCAAACAAAAATTGAATGGTTGTCAGTAAGGATTTGAGGGGCTTCCTATGACTAAAGAACTAAAGTTCATGAGTTTGACTAAATTTGCCTTAGAAGAAGTGGGAGCTTTTCATTTCTTTCTTTTTCTGGGCTATGTTCTAGATGGTTGAGCCTATGGGAAACATGACTCAATAAGTGAAATGTTTATTTTTTTATGCTTAGGATTTCATATTTTTACTAAATGAGGCAAGTCCCTATGCTTTATTAGTATTTCAAATAATAGAATGTCGAGTTTGTTGATTAAGGATTGTTAATTTATGTCTCTATTATAGTATATTTTAGAAAAATTGCTTTCTCAAATAATCCCTGATTTTTCTCTAACACAGTTACTTAATAAACAATTATGTTTATTATTTGAATCTATAGATGCCAAAGTAATGTATTACCTAGAGGTAATGTGAAATTGGGGAGAGAATCAGGAAAGGTTGAATTAAAATTCCTCCATATATCTCTATGAGCTACATTACCTTGGGCAAATCATTTATTCACAGTCTGGTTCTCAGTTTTCTGATCCATAAAATAATATTTATAATAGTCCCTATTTATAGGATTATAGTGGGAAGCAAGTGAGAGTGCAGAAATAAAGCATTTTGGAAACCCTAAAGTGGTATATAAATGCCATATATATTCACTTTACATATATGCTGTATATTAAATTCTATTGCTAGACATCAAAGATCATGTTTTTTATCATCAACTATATATTTCTTTACTGTGTAATTGTGACAGTTTTTAGTGGAGACAACTACATTTTCAGTCTAACTATAAGAATGAAATCTTATTAACAACTTTCTTTGCTTCAGTTATAAATGAGATGTGATAATAAGTTATAAAATCAGTTATAAATGAGGTAAACTAATACTGATTGATATCACAAAGTTTGCTTTTGCTTCATTTGGGTTATGCTTCTCTTCCCAAAATTCAATGATATAAAATGGATCTGTTTATCTTTTTGTTCAATTTCCTCATGGAAGTAACTAAAAAGGTGGCATCATAGATTATTGGATCTAGAGTCCAAAAGACCTGAGTTAAAATTCTACCTTAGACACTTCCTACTTATTGTGATGATTGAATTATTGAGAGGCAATATTTCTTAATTTTTAAGTTAGTTTATTAATCAATCAAGAAAATCTAAACTAACCAGTTGACTTCCTCCTATGGAAAGGAAACAAGACTAATATTACACTCCATAATCTAAGTGGATGTCAAGGATCTAGAGCAGGGCAAAAGAAAGACCTGGGCCAAAAGAGAGTAGCTGGGCAAGAGAGAGCAAACGAATTCTGACACATATCTTATATACCCCTTGTGACCTCAGCATCCAGTTCCTCCCCTGGACCTCCCTAAGACATCTCTGAGTGGTAAATATCCATTGAGGAGGTGGACCTATAAGACCTTAACCTCATTGTATTATCTCAGGAAGGGGAGAAGCCTTGTGGAGACTCTGAAGACACATATTCTGCCACTGGTTGTTGGGTTAACATGGCTACTTAGTGCATGGCTTAGCCAGTGCTTACTGTCTTCCTTTACCTAAGAGAGGCCTTATTTACAGATAAATGAGGAGTAGGTTTCTATACTGCCTGTAACAAAAACCATACCAGTGAGATGCCCTCAGGTCTGGGAATAAATTCCTTTAATTTAGAAGCTGGATTACCTTCTAAATCTGAGTTTTAAGTAAGGTTTCCTGTAAAAGTTATTACAGTTCAGTCTTAATTTTCAACAGTATATGACCCTGTTTCCTCATCTGTAAAATGGTGGTAATGTCATTACCTGCCTCATAGGGTTGTAGTAAGGATCAAATAAGATAACATATATAAAGCGATTTGCAAACTAAGAGATAGAAATGCTAGATACTTTTAGTTCTCAATTTTACAACTTGGAAATATAAGCTATGGATATGAATTCTCCCTTTCCATTCTCTCCAAGGGATCGAATAACCTTTAAAATTGTAGATTTTAATTAATACATTCAATAGTTCACTATTAGTACTCTGATGCTGTGGTTGATAATATCTAGGTTTAATATGGGCACTTTTATTACATAAATTTTTTTTTGTATTTTAAAATAATACTACAAATACATTTATTGTTATAAAGGATTTATATTTAAGATAGATCTTAGAGATTATCTAGTCCAACTTCTCATTTTACTGGTGAGGAAAGGTGAACTCGTTTACTTAGGGTTACAATGGGTTGAAGTGATAGAAATGGTATTTGACCCAAATGATCTGATTGTAGTTCCAACATTCATTCTAATGTACTGTTTCCTCTATCTTAATTTTGTTCCCTGAAGAGTGATGTGTTTAATATTTTTTTTACATATTAAATTAATGTTTTCAGGGTCATTTATTTAATTGTCCCTTCTCTAATCTCTCTTAGCTGCAGAAAGAAATAGGAAAACAAGATTAGTCTTGTTCTGTGTAGCAGAAAGAGCCACCCTTTGCTCACCTCCTCCACTGCTATGTCAGGAAGAACAGTAAGTCATTTTGAATGATACTTTTCTCTCATTGGAAATATCATTTTCTTACTAATGGCAAATAATAATAGTTTACATTTACATAGTGATTTAAGGCTTTTAAAACACCTTGTGTATGCTATCTCATTAGCATAAAGTAATTTACAAATGTTCAAATGTTATACAAATGCTTGTTTTTATTATTATTGTCTTCATTTAATCCTTGAACTAACTTTGGGAAGTAGGTTCTGATTATTACTTCTCATTTTACAGTTGAGGAAACTGAGATAAATAGAAATTAAGTGACTTGGTCAAGGTTACACAGCTAGAAAGTGCCTGAGGCATAATTTGAACTCAGGTCTTCCTGACTTCCAGATTAGTACTCTATTCACTATGCCCCTCTAACTCTTCCTGGGGATCTGTCACTGTTCTATACTTAGCAAGATATGAAATCTTTTAATCTTTTGTCAAGAAGAAGTTACCTCCAGGTATCATAAATATTTTAATATAGGTAAATAAATATAGGTATTCATGCTTATTTGCAGATTATTCTTTAAAAACATTTTATACTTGCTATGTCAAGCTCCTCATACTGTGAACCTCTAGGACCAATGGAAAAATATGAAAACAATTTATATTTTAGCTCAAAATGAGGGAAAAAACCTTTCTTAAAATTATAACTTTTCAAAAGTGAAGTGAACTGCCTCATAGGGATAGGGAATCCTCTATCCCTGGAGAGTTCCAGATCAAGAGCATGAATAAACTATTTGTTGAAAATATTGTAGACAAAATGAATGATATGAGTATGGGTTGGTATCTAAGCTTCTAACTCTGGGATTCATGGATTCTGTGTTTTGTATAGATATTTACAGGTTTCCTTTTGCACTTAGATCTTCAATAATATGATTTTTTGTTGACAAGAGGACACAGTAAATTGTCCTCCCTATTTGTATTGACTTACATAAGGATCGGCTTTCATTTCAAGCTGTTTATATATGATCACTAAAGTCCTTGGCAGTTTTCAATAATTCCTGAAATTGTGTTTCAGAGTAAACAGAGAGCCTCAAAATGTCCAATTGAGCAAATGATTTATGATACAATGTTTTTCTTCATGCTTTTACTTTATGTATCATTATTATTTATTTCTCTGCTTAATGGATTCACCTTAAAGATGAAACAAAAAGGTCTCCCATTATTCTCTTGATTTGATGGCCCCTCTCTCCACTGAAAGATACAAGATGGTATTCCATATACCCATGTCATGCCTCAAGAAATTGACAATTGAAAAGTCAATCTTATTAACCTTCAGAATTTCTACAAAATAAGAGTGAGACAACGGTGATGTAAGATTTAAAAGCCTCTCAAATTTCTGCTTCTTGATCATATAACCTATAGCAACTTTGTCTTTGTAACCAAGTGATAATTTTTGAAATCTTTTTTGTTCAATTTGTCTTCTGTTGCTTAGAGAAAGCCATTTCTTCAGAGCTTAATGCAGCCAGTGGCAACAGGGGGCAGCCCAGATGAAGCTCACGCAGGGGAAATTAGAGGATCTTGTCCAAAACAAGCCACTGCAGCTGCCTCCAGTTCTGAGGAGGGTGAGAAGGAAGGATATTAGGTAGAGGAAAGAATTTGAAAACTGGCACATCACCTATGTGAACCCAAATGGGGCAAGACCAGTTGATTGTTTCTTACTAGCCCGAGGGCCTTGGGGAGAGAAAAAGGCCCTAATTTCTGGCAAACCAGAACACTGTCCCCCAGTATCAGGAGGAACAGGGAATCGTTTGACATGAATTTTTTTTTCTCCCAGTAAGTATAGCATTTTCTTACCAAAACGGATGTCATTATTTTGTCAGTGGCAAATAATAATAGTGAACATTTACATAGTTATTTAAGGAAAATAAAGTACTTTATATATTATCTCATTCATATAAAGTGCTTTGCAAACCTTAAAGTGTTACATAAATGTTTTATTATGATTATTATGAACATTAAATCCTTAAGCCATCCCTGAGAGGGTAGGTGCTATTATTACTCCTATTTTACAGTTGAGAAAACTTTGGCAAATACAGATTAAGTGGCTTGTCCGAGGTCATACAGCTAGAAAATATCGGAGACAGGATTTGGACTCACACACCTTCTGGACTCCAAGTCCAGTACTCTATTCACTATGCTCCTTAACTTCTCCTGGAGACCTGGCATTGCTCTGTGCTTCGCAGGACAGGAAGCCTTTCAGTCTTTTGTTAAAATGACGCTACCCTTGAGTATAATAAAACTAGATTTCATGCTTGTTTGAAGGATATTCTCTTAAAGCATTTAATACATGCTATGTTGAGCTCCTTACAATGTAAGCCTCTAAATGAGTTAGGGCATAGGATTTTCCAGTTGTTAGATATGCCAATAATTTGAATAACCTGTTTGAATAAAAGAAAAAGGGATTTGTGCCATGATTCTGTCTGCATATATTTTCCTTGCTTATGTGTAAGGATGAGTATTTTGTATCATTTACGAATATGACATTTCTTCAGTCATGACCTGATTGAAATTAATGCTTTGCTTACAAAAGTTCTGAAAAAAATATATGTTTTTGCTTTAAAAATATCTCTTTTGCCTCTTTGCCTTTGCTTCTGAAAGGCTGCTTCTTTTAAAAATATTTTCAAAATGTTCTCTGCATACACCATAGATGTAAAGCTGAAAAGGACTTCATGAGCCATCTAATCCACACCCTCTCTTTTTACAAAGGAGGAAATTGAGTCACATGGAGGTTAGGTATACAGAAGTGGGATGTGAACCTAGATCTCCAATATCAAAATCATGCTCTTTCCACTGTAGTATGTTTTTAAAATAATTTAAAAACAATGCATTTGGCATTTATGTTCGATTGCAATTGTCAAAAATATTTTGACATGTATCCTGTTCTTCAAAACTTTGTTAATTCAAGGAATTATAATTTATTGCAGGTGGGCAACCTATCCATAGACACAGATCACAATCCCACTTAGAAATGGTCTTTGAGAGTTGCTAGGGCAGAAAAATTCATTACTCTATGCAAGAAATGCCAAATACAAAGCATTTGGGATCCTCCTGTGAGTCCAAAAGCACATTAAAATGCAATTGGGAAATATTTAGCAAAATAAAAAATATAGTGTGCTACATTTTAAAACTAAGTCAATATGTGACTCAGAGGGATCCTCATGTGTGGATTAGTGGTCCCTGTTTGTGTTTGAGTTTGACATCTACTTTAAGCAAACAAGTGATGCATCTCTCTGAGTTTTGGATGGTTTGGCCCTCAGATGGCAGATATACAGACCCTCATGGGGGATCTGCATTTGAAGCATTTCTAGGCATATAGGATCTGTTTGAGCTTGGCTTTGCTTAGTTTAGTATTTCAAATCCTAAGGCTCTTTATTTCACAATGAATCAATAGATTAGGGCTACAGTTATGGAATTCAGCCTTACTTAAATGATTGTGATCTCAAAATCTCAAACTATAATCGCAGATCTCAAAATGTTGTTCAATTTGCTTAATGAGTTTCTATTTTCATATTAAATTAATTATTTCATGAGCTTACTAATTCTTTGAGTCTTCTTTCCTGAGCAGGTTCACATTTCAACTTATTTGTGCACTTGGGGTGATGGAAGTGATTTTAGAATTATTATTCTTATTACTGCATATATATGCTTCATATATACTGTCCTGCCCAAAAGAATATGAACACCTTGAGATAAGGGACTCCTTGATTTTTGTCTTTCTTTGTACACAAGCATTTAGCATAATGTTTGGCATTGAAATTCTTATAGAATGATTTTTTTTTAAGATCAGGCATATAGTGAGGGAATAGGAGATCCACAAGAACTGACAGAATGGGGCAAAATGGGAAGGTATATACGAGGCACCACAACCAAGAAGTCATGATAATTTAAGCAACTACTCATCTCAACCAGGAGGATTTTCTGTGTTTCCTATTAGGAAAGAAACCAATTTCTAAGCATGACTAGCCTTGGACTTCTAAAAGGATAAAAGAAAATAGTAGAACTTGTGAGAATGGAGTTAAGTCAGAAGGAAAACAGACCTTGGCAAATATTTACTGAATGTACTTGAAGTTTTACATTTCTTCTAATACATGCTTTATATATATATATTAAAAATGCAAATAGCCTATGATAATGTCTTCTGAGACAGGTGTATTCATGATTCTGTATTAATGGACATAATAATCATTTTAATATGCCTTTATATAGTTATGGAAGAGCTAACATGATTTTCTCCCATTTCAAATGCTTGCATTCACTTCAACATTCTGCCTCTACTTTGTGTGAGTAGATGAAAAATGCTCATCATATGGATTATAATATTTAGTTATATCAACAACTCAGAGAACTCATCTACCAGTACATAAATCTTGGAGGAAGACTGTGCATGGACAAAGAACCAAACCCATAAATGAATCCAAAGAAGAAAGCAGGTTGAATTGCTTTTAGGAAATTCTATGATCTTACTTCTTGTTGAAAGAAAAGCCCATATTTTTAATAACAATATTCTTTAAATGATGCTGTATGGCTATGGGTCATTGAATACTAAAGTTTCCAACAAATTAAAGCCAATGAACACTTCAAGGGCAATGGTGAAGTATAGGTGAGCACAGGTAGGTTACAGCATATTGTCAAGCAAAGATCGCCCCCCCCCCCAAATAAATAAAAGTAGTATAAAGGATATCACTAGAGAATAATATAGTCAGAAAAAAAGGTGGGCCAGTCAAAAGCAAGAGCAAAAGACAACTGATGGATATCCTATATACTCCACTGGAATTTAAACAATGTCAAGAGTACCTGAGGGCTCCAGGCATGACAGGAATAGCCTTTCTTGAGGACTTTATGGGCATAGGATGAAATGACAATGATGATTTTTCCATCTACCTTAGTAGGAGATAGTGATGAGAAGACTGCTCCTTTGATATTGTCAGGGTACTATGTGCAATATACTACTAGACTCTGGGGATTAAATAAAAAATTAAAATTAATTAAAATTAAATTAACAATTAAAATAAAAAAACAAAGAACCTATTTCCTATCTTTTTTATAGTCACTGTTGATTTTTCCATGGTTGAGTAAAAAGAATCATGAATTAGGAATCATGTTCCTATCCTTTTTTGTTACAAATTAGCTATATGACATTGGACAAGTTATTCTGCAGCTTTAGTTTCTACATATTAAAATGAGCCATTTGGATTAGATGACTAGTAAGATCTCTTCTGGTTCTGATATTTGGTACCTTTTGTTCATTTCTCTGTTTTGTTGATCTCGAACAAATAGCTTTCTTCTGATTATCAGCAGAGGCTTTTTTCTTTTCACTATTCGGATCCATTTCTTCACTGCCCTCATGTTGGATAGTATCAGTTTTGGCTAGGTTGGCAGATTTCTTTTCATGATAATTTAAATGCAATTTATAATACTTTGTGGAGTTAATGTGATTGTCTACTGAGGGTAGAGTTGGTTATAAAACAGGAGCACATTTTTAGTTTATATTATTTCGATGTCACCTTCTAATTGACACACTTTAGGAAAGCAGTGCATCATGCTTGCATACATTTCTGTTGCACATTTAATACACTTTCTGGGCATTCTCACTTGGGCTTACTGGCTGATTTGCACTCACATATCATTTTGGATGTTACCTTTTGTTATTTTGGCTATTCCTTATACCTCTAAAGGTTCCCTATGGGGTGAGTTAGGCTGCCTACTTTATTTGCCAAGAAGAGAGAATATACTTTACTGAAAGCAGCAGCACACCTTATTTTCCATGGATTAATTTAATTCATATTTTCTGCTGCTCATCATTACAAATTGTCGGGGATCACATAAGAGGATATAGAAATGGACTGTGAAAGACATCCTTTTACCTTCATAAGTGGTGTCATAGATTGAGTGATAGACTTGAGTTAAAATTTGGCTTCAGACCCTAGCTAGGTGACCCTGGGCAAGTCACTTAATCTTGTTGGCCTTTTCCCTCATATTTAAAATGAGCTGGAGAAAGAAATAGCAAACAAACCAATCCAGTATCTTTGCCAAGAAAAAAAATGGGGTCACAAAGAATTGGACATGACTAAAATATGACCAAACAATATTCATTCATTAGATTTTCTGACCACATTTAAAAAAAGAAATCATTATAAATGTCTTCTATTAAATTTTTTCATTTTCTTATTTTTAGCCTTCTTTCCTTTGTTCATTCTTTCCCTCTTATTAAAATTATGATGCTCAGAACTGACTACAGTATTCCAGATGTGGACTGAACAAGACAAGTTACAATGGGACCATTCTTCACCTTGCCATGGATGCTAAAATTCTCTTAATGGCTATGGTAATATAAGATTGAGTTATATCAATCTTAAAGTCCACTTAAAACCTTCACATCTTACTGTTTAGCTATGCCTCATTGCTCTGCTACTTATGTATTTTATTTAAAAAATATATAGAAAGCACACTGGCTCCAGATTCAGAGTAGGTGAATTCAAATCCTATATCCAAATGCTCATTTTTTATTTTGCCCAGGGCAAGTCATTTAGCCTCTTTGGACTTACTATTCCACATTGACAAAATAAGGGCACAGTTAGATAGTCTCTGAGATCCCTTTAAGCTAAAAACTATCATTTTATGGACCATTCCTTTATCCCTATTAAATTCCTTTTTTATGTTTCTCCCAATATTTTAGACTTTGAATATATTTTTGTATCTTGATTCAGTGGCTCAACAATTTTTCTGAGTTATATGGTATTAGCATATTTTTTGAGCCTGCTACCTATAGTCAATGTCACATATAGGTAAGAGCACACTCCACTAGAGACCTTCCTGCACAATCATTCTTTGGGTCTAGTTATTTATTCAGGGAATGTTTTCCCTTTGTTCATTTGTTTGTTCATTCGTTCCTTCCTCCAGGGTCATACAGCTAGGAAGTATCTGAGGCCAGAATTGAACCCAGAAACTCCCATTTCCCATTTCTCTCTATCCACTGAGCCACCTAACTGCATCAATTTTGAATTCTTTTCACACAAGCTGCTATCAAGATAGTCTCTTCCCCAACCTATACTTGGTACAGCTGAGTTTTCAGTCCAATCATAGGACTTTTCTCACTCTCTGACTCCTTTATCCCTGTCTATCAATTTATGCAAGAATAGCAACCTGATGGTTAAGGAAACAGAATTGGGTCTAAAAGTGAGGGAATTTTTTTATCCTGTATTTTATATTTTATTTTATACCATAAAAAACATGAAACCTCTTCTCTGAGGTCTGAGTGGAGAAATTTACGTGTGCTAGAGTTCTAACTTCTTCTCTCTGATGAGAGACCCCAAGGATATAATTTCTGTTAGTTAAAGAAAAATCTGCTTTCAATACTCTTAAAATATCTCAGCATTTCCTGCAAAGTTTGTGGGGTATCCCTGAGAAGCCAGGGCAAGCTGACTAGGGCAACCTGACCTTGTCCAATCTTTAACAATTGAGGTGCTCTTATCGAATTCCTCAGTCGCCAGGCTGTCCTTCTTGGGGACCTCAGAGAGGAGCTATGACCTGTAAATTTACTAAGGTCTTTCTTAGACCTAGTGAGAAGTGGTCTTCTTGGCATGTGGGAGCTATGCCTTCTTTTTTTGAATCAATCAATAATGATTTACCTCTCTGCGGTGCTAGCCATTTAGATGATTTCTGTTCTGTTCTTTGTTCCAAGCTTAGACAAATGTATTATACTCTGAATTTAGAGACTGTTGGTCAGACCATTTGACCTATCCTTTATTTTGAGAATCAAATGCCCCTTATAATAAATGATGTCTTACATAGAGATTTACCTCAGTTTACCTCCTTGTTAAGCTTAAGGCAAAAGTATCAACTATCTGATAGGCTTTCTTTAAATAAGAAAGCATTAAAAACAAACTTAAGGAAAGACATTAAAATGTAAGAAAGAAGCAATTCAGAGAGATTCTAGAATTTCACTTCTTTTATCCTTTGTTCCTGCCTTAAGTACAGAATTTTGGGAATATAAAATAGGACGAAGAAAGGTGATTCATCAGTTGCCCCAGCTGTAGAAAGCTTGTGGATCCACAAAGAGGGAGTTAATTCTCTTTTAAGTTTCCAGTTTCTGTGGACAACCAGATAACACAAACTATTATAGTGAATTTTACAGTGTATTCATGTTGGGAAAAATAAGACCCATTTCTATTTTTAGACACATCCTTTTCTCATCTAAGGCAATAAAAAGAGGCATCCTGGGTCTCTTTTCTCTAGGGAAGTTAGAATCTCAATATATTCTTATTTATATGATCTGAAAACTTGGCAGTGCTCATGGGGTGTGCAATACCTGTGGGGGTATAGTTTGGTTTAGGAATACCACAGAGCTGGAGAGGAATGTCAAGCTGAAAAATGTTATGAAGGGAAGTTGTATGCCTGGAAGTGCAGGCTGAAGATGAAGTATAAGCAGAAGCTTTGACTGTTATTAAGGTTTAGCATTTATTTATAATTTGTAGGGGCTAAGAATCTACATGGAAGCTTTCTCGGAGCTTGCTGAGTTGGTAGTGTCATTTTAGGGGTCTTTGGCAAATGGCAACTCAGAAAGTTATATGCCACTTATCTCATGCTTTCTGCAAATGTCACCCATGGAGGTTGCTGTTTTCCCATATCTTTTTTCTCCTTATTTTAAAGTCCAATTTAATTTTAAATTCAGTTGCAAATTCTCTCCCTCTCCTCCTTCCCCTTCCCCACACATTAAGAATGCAAGATAAACAAAATCCATTGCAAATATATATGTATATGTTTACCTATCTATATGCATGTATATGTATAGTCACATTTAAAAAAATATTTTCATTTGCTTAAGGAGAAACACTACTGTTCCATCTTGAGGTGGTAAGAGTGTTTCAAGAAGAGGTATACAACCAATTTCTGAGAAGTATATAAGGCCTTTGGGATGCTTCAAGGATGAAGAGATGCCAGTTAACTCTAAGAGATTATTGAAGTTCCTAATGACAAGAACTTTAAATAGATGAAAGAAAAAGAGATTATAGTCTACTTCCCAAGGAACTTATTCTAAAATAAAACTTTGGATAAGCAAGGCCAGAGAAATTGTAGGACAATGCTTTTCTCTACCTGCAAAGGTTTGTCTTTTTGACCCTCATATGTAGGCATTAAATAACACTCATGTAACATCTGCTGGGCACATGGAAATATATGAAGTATTAGAAGAACTTAAAATAATTTTGAGATGTGGAATCATAGGAATTAGGGCCAGAAGAGTTCTTTGAAGTCATCTAGTTTGATCCTGCCCCCTGCTTCCTCATTTTATAGACGAGGGAAAAAAAGCCAGAGTTAAAATAACTCATTCAAGGCTACTCAACAAATAAATAGCTGAGCTGAGTTTTGAACCCAGACCATCTGATTCTAAATCCAGTGCTTGGGTGACACCACAATTCTTCCATCTTCTCAAGCACAACCTAAGCTAACAAGAGAGAGTAACCCAGTTAATTAATGATGGAGCCAGACTTGAACCTAGATTTCCCACTAGGAAGTCCCCTCTCCTCCCCAGAGTCTAGTGTATTTTCTTCTAAAACAATCATGCTTCTTATTCAATTAATCTGTCTAGGCTTTTATGAAGCACTAAGAAATAAAATTCTCTTTAAAAGAAACAAAATAAAACAAAACAAGATATAAGCTTCAGATTAGATAATGTCTATGTTCTATCTCTTTCTAGCCTAAAGGTAGATACTAATAGGTACTGTGCATCTGAGAGATTAGATCTAAATATGAAGAGACACATTTATGACGAATATGGATATTTGTTTTTGCTCAACTGCATATTTCTTACATGGATTTTCTTTTTCTTTTTCATTTAGGGTAGGGGAAGGAGGGAAGAGAGAAAATAAATGCTTGTGAATTGAAAAAGAATTTAATTAACAAAAGAGACAACTTATAACACATTGTTTGTTCATGGGTACAGTTCCAAACTACAAGAACTAGCTAGTTGAGTTATGTTCTTCATTGATTCTTTTAGGACTTGAGCTCATTAGTAGCCTAAATACTTGGCAGAACTTCCAGGGGGACTGTAAATATTGCAGCAGTTGGATTTCTTGTTAGATTGTAGATATTATATTCAGTTTCACTGAAAACAAATAGGGTTGCCATACAATCTCACCAACAGTGTGGTATAATGGCCCTAGAATCAGGAGAGAAATTTGGGTTTGAATTTGAACTCAGATGTCTATTAGCTGTGTTTCATATTCACAGTGTTTCAATGCCTCATTCCAAGGGGGTCCCTACTAGGCTTAGCAAGTCGGTGTGTGTGTGTATATGTGTGTGTGTGTGTGTGTGTGTGTGTGTGTGTGTTTTCTAGTAAGATGTCTCTTCTAATCATGTTTTCAGATTTGACATCTTTTAAAATGAAAACACATTCCTTTGATAAGTTCTCTAATAAATCTTGTTCTTTTGGTATAGCAAAAAAACCCAAAACAAAACAAAACAAAAAACACCCTCTCTGACCCTGTACATGAGAGAGAAATGAATGCACAAAAAAAGAAGTATTTATTAAGACCTATTATGTGCCAGGTACTGTGCTAGATTTGGGGCATACAAATGCAAATGCTCCTGCTCTCAAGAAGCTTACATTCCACTAGGGGAAGACAACATAATAAGGGAGACAGACCAGGAAAGGGAGTTTTGGTTTGGTAAGTCATGGGGATAGAGAGGCTGAGTCATTAGGCAGTAGATTTTCATGCCCTTTCCAGGAGCAATGACAATACTGGTTTGGTTATGGTTCATAGAGTAAGAAGTGTAACGTTGGGGGTGGGAGTGGGATAATGGGTTGTGTGGCAGGGTAGATGGCAAGATCAAGACCACAAGAAGACAATACCTACACTTCAGTGTTATGAGATAAATCCTTTGTAAAATAATAAAACATTATGCAAATATGAGTTGTTATTAGCTTATAAACAAAAGATAAAAATCAGAAAAAGAGAAACACTTGCTTTAAGTACAATCATAATCGAATGTAAGAAACAGGACTAAATAACTCCTTACCACCTTGGCGCTGGATCTTTTGCATCCAATCTATCATTTTGAGATTCCTTGCTGAGCAATCCATCAAATGACTATTGATAAATAGGTTGCTTAGCATTCAGCCAGTATGATAGCACTGAAAAAAAATCATCTTAAAAATGTTCTCTTCAGCAGTGCTGTAAGAATTGGGTCTTTGGTTCTATGGTTATTTAAAAATGAAAAGTTACATTATATTATTAAGATTCCAGAGCTAGTCAACTAAGTTAATAATGAAGATAATGATAAATAATAATAATAATAGTAATAATGCATAATATGTTTTAAGGCTCACTAACTTATCCCCACTGTGGGGACAATAATGGCCCTTATTTTACAGGGTTATTGTGCAGGACAAATGAGATAATATCTGTAAAGTGCTTAGTAGCTCATTTTGGGGTGGGATACTCATCCATTGGGGAATGGCTAAACAAGTTATGGCATATGAATGTGATAGAATGTTATTGTGCTGTAAGACATGATGAAGGGAATAGTTTCAAAGAATACTGGGAAGGGGGCATCTAGGTGGCTCAGTAGATACAGAGCCAGACCTAGAGATGAGAGATCCTGGGTTTGAATCTAGTCATAGATGCTTCCTAGCTGTGTGACCCTGGGGAAGCCACTTAACCCCCAGCTCTCTTCTGCCTTAGAATCAATACACAGTGTTGATTCTAAGATGGAAGGTAAGAGTTTTTAAAAAAAGAAAATCTTGTGAAGACCTATGTGAACTGATGCAAAGGGAAGTGAGCAGAACCAGAGAATAATCTACAAAGTAACAGCAGTATTTAAAAAATAGGCAGCTGTGAAAGACTTAGTAACTGGTCAATATGATAAGCCACCACAACTCCAAAGGACTATAAAGGATATATTATATAAAGGATATAATATCTGTCTTCAGATAGAGAGATGATGGACTCAGTATGTAGACCGAAGCATACTTTTTCCTTTATATTTTTTTTTTCTCCATTGGAACATGACTAATATGGAAATGTGTTTCACATGACTATATATATGATATATATTTATAAATGGGTATCATATTCTTCTTACCTTCTCAATGAGTGGGGGAGAGGTAGAAAGAATATAAAACTGAAAATTAAAAAAAAAAACATTAAATACTTAGCCCAGTGCCTGGCACTTAGCAAGAGCTTAAATAAATATTTGTTTACTCCCATTTTACAGATGAAGAAACTGAGGCATATTTGCCCCAAATTTACGTAACTAGTTTCTTAGAGAAGATTTGAACTCAGATCTTTCTAACTCCAAATCCAACTCTCTAAGCATTATACCACCTAGCTACCTAGATAAAAAATACTATTTGCATCAAATGCTTTGGTCAGCCTACTAAAGTGGTTTTAAGATTGTTTAATATATGACTTACTATTTACATGATTTTGAAAGCTCAAAATTTATACTTAGGATGAGAACCCTTATGTCTATATAAGAATATTTCTTTTGAGTATCTCACCAGCTATGTGAAGATGTGAAAAAAATCAGAGCGAGAAAAGGATCTCTTGAGATTATCAATGTTGATTTATTTTGTATATATTATATATATACATATTTTAAATTTCTTTATCTATGAACATGCTATAGTGTCTACCCCTAAACCCTGGTAGGGGCTTTCTCACTCATATTTTTACCTAGCACAGCCTGGTACATCATAGGCACTTAATGAATGCTTGTGAATTGACTGAGCCACTTCAGCCTCTTGTCATGTAGTGGTAAATGCACTAGATTTGGGGCTGCCTAAGGGCTAGATTTGAATCTTAGCTCTGCCACTTTATTATCTCTGGCAAGTGGGACCTTGGCCAATTCAATTGACTTCTGTAGGCCTTAAGTTTTCTTACTCAGAAAAAAGAGATTGGGGCTAGATGACCTCAGAAATCCTTTCCTGCTTTTTATAAGTGCATTAAAAGTCTAAATAGTTGGTTATCTATGGTATTTTAAAAAGGTCTTCAGAGAAAATACATCTACTGTACTTCTCACTGTGTCTTTTCTTTTAAAATAGAAATGTCATAAAAGTGATGTAAACATCTTTGAAAGGTGATATTTTAGTTGATATTAACATATGCCTCATCAAAATTTGGAAGTTACGAAATTTAGATTTTTTCAGTGATAAAAGGTTTGAGGGGAAGGTTAAGGTATGTCTTCTCTCATATATAAAGCAGGTAAAAAGTAGGCTGACTTAATAGTACTCCAGAAATTCACTGCATCACTACATAATCAGTTTGATAGTTCATTTGAACTTCATTAGAATAGCATCAAATTTCTATTCTTCAGATTCTTTTAAAATTTATATACCTATAAATTAATAAGAATTAATTTAAATATGTATTTTCTATCTAATAAGAATAATAGTGATAATCAACTTCATTAGCTTGTTTGAAGGCAATAGCAGCTAATGAAAATGCTTGAATCGCACTGTATAAATATACATGATTCTCTCTAAATTACTCAAGTTTAATGATATCTTTGCATATACAAACCATGAAAAAGACATATTAAAGCAATAGCACAAAAATCCAAACTGACAACTCAAGGAATCCTTTTTATTCATCTACTTTTCCCAATCATGTTTTGTCTACAGAACACTTTCAGAGTAGAAAAAAGCTGAGGAAACTGGCAAATGCTGGTCTAGGGATCCTGGGTATAGAGACTACTTCTGAGACAATCAATCAATCTGTCAGTCATTAAGCACTGACTAAGTACATATCCTGCAGCAGAAGCTAGAGCTACAAAGACAAAAATCAGATACTCCCTGTCCTCAAGGAATTATATTCTATTATGGAAGGCAATATGATGTACATGAGTATTTATGTATATGTGCAAACATGCACATAGAAAATAAATACAAGTTACCTGAGAGAGAGAGAGAGAGAGAGAGAGAGAGAGAGAGAGAGAGAGAGAGAGAAGGAGAGCACAAATAGTTGGTGGTAGAAGGAGAGCTTTAGGAAAAGCTTCCTCTAGAAAGTGAAGTTTGAACAGAGAGTTCTGAAGGAAATTAGGGATTCTTTATATCATTTTTTAAAACCCTTACTTTATATCTTAGTAACAACACCAAGACACAAGGGCAAAGGCAAGGCAAACAAGGTTAAGTGACTAGCTCAGGGGCACACAGTTAGGAAGTGTCTGAGGCAATGTTTGAATCCAGGTCCTCCTGACTCCAGACGGGGTGCTCTATCCTTTGTACCCCTTAGCTGCCCTGAAATTAGGGATTCTAAAAGGTGATGGTGAGAAGAGATCATATGAGGGGAGCATTCTAGGTGAGCTTTTGGAGTAAAATAAAGAAATGACGTCTATGTTGAAAATGCTGTCCATAAAAAATAGTTTAGTTTCATGACTTGCTACTATCCACCAAGATTGATGGAGAAGATGAATAAAGGCTGTCATTGGAGAGAAAGCAGTGGGCCAAACATGGAATAGGAACTAGTTATAATCAATTATCTGTGTGCCCTGGCAGTATCCACATAATTTTAAGAGAATGAGAAGATGACCGTAACATGTTGGAGAGATGCTCTCTAAGCAGAATAGTATCAGGTGAAATTTTTTTTTTAAATCAAGGAATGAGAAAGAGGAACACCAAGAAAATAGAAGAAACACCAAGAATTACTTCATGGGAAAGAGGTGCCAAAGAGTCAATACAGCGGAGGAGAAAATGGGGTTGTGTGATGGGCAATATTTGAACCTAACTCTCATTGAATTAGCTTGAAGTGGGAATAACACCCATACTAAGCCAGCTATGGAAACCTACTTTACCATTTAGGAAGTGAGGGAGAAAGGAGAATAAGAGAAGAGGAAGGTAAACAAAAAGTAAGTAGTGGTCAGATGCAAAACATACAGGGAAAAATCAAAAGGGGAGAAAGAGAGAGAGAGAGAGAGAGAGAGAGAGACAGAGAGAGAGACAGAGAGAGAGACAGAGAGAGAGACAGAGACAGAGACAGAGACAGAGACAGAGACAGAGACAGAGAAAAAGGAAAATAAAATGGAAGGAAAGACACAATTAGTAATCATAATTATCATAATTGTTAATGTGAATGGGATGAACTCACATAAAACAGAAAAGGATAGCAGCATGGATTAAAACCCCAAATCTCAAAATATGCTGTCTATAAGGATAGATCCTCTGTATATGTTCAGGGAGACCATGGACAAGAGTCACAGAGTATGAGAAGGCAAATGGATATGCTACTATCTGTGTTATTGGAGTACCTTCACTGGTGAGAGAATGGATTCACTTACCAGATCAAAGTAATAAATAAGAAGTTATCAAACATATAATTCCATATTAGATATTTGAGAGAGAAAAACATTTCTAGCATTGATGCTTTTATAGAAATCCTATTCACATTGTGTTGAATACTAGGGTTTGGTGAACATGCTTTAGGACATATTTCAATTGGCAAAAGAAGTTTTATTTCTTATTTAAGGGGAGTTTGTGTGGAAGCACAAAGACAATCTCTTACATGATTTAATTAAGTTCTTAGTGCTTAGTTATTTTGCTCCACAAATTTGCCTCTGAGCTCTTGCTAATGACTGCAAACATGGAAGAAAAGAATGTCTAAGTTAAGGTCAACTTTCAGTACCATTTAAAAAATCTTCCCGAGGAATAGTTATGACAGAGCTTCAATGCTATTTCTCAGATGTGCTGTGAACACATGGTAAGGAGCAAAGGATCTCCTTTTCCCCAAGTGATGTTACTGCCTACCAGTAGCAATCTCTCTCATTGAACTGATTTTGCTTCTATAAGAAATGTAAATGTTTTATACTAATAATTCCATTTACTTAATGAAAAGATGTGCTAAAAGGTTTTTGCTGAATTAATTAGGCTTCTTCCTGAAAGAATTTGTGTTCTTGTGTTCTTTTAAGAACATTGTGTTCTTAAAAAGACAAAATGTTACTTTTAATTTTCTTCCAAGAGTTAAAACCTCATGGAGGCTTCTTTCATTTTTTGGATGTTGGCTCCCAAGGGTCTTGCTATAACTGATTGTATAGAAATACATATTTTGTCTATGAAAAACAAGGGAAAAGACACTCAAAAGTTGAAGTTTTTTGAAACTCTCCTTTCACTTTTGCCAGTCTACCCATCATAAGGGCACAAGAGAAGTATGAAATAAATACTTCTTCCATGGGACAGTCTTAAAGTATTTGAAGTAAGCCATCATTCTCCCAGAAGTCTTCTGTTCTTCAAGTCATACAATGCCACTAGTTCCTTCAACTGATCTTTATATGGCATGATTTCCAGTCCTCTCATAGTCTTGGTTACTATTCTTAAGATATGGTCCAAAGTGTCAATATCCTTCCAAAATTGTGATATCTAGAATTGAACACAGTACTCCACATGTAATCTGACAAGGTTAGGGCATACTCAGACTAATCCTTCGATGCTTCTAAAGAGAATATCTTTTTTTTTAAAATTTTTTTTTAAAACTCTTACCTTCCGTCTTGGAGTCAATACTGTGTATTGGCTCCAAGGCAGAAGAGTGGTAAGGGCTAGGCAATAGGGGTCAAGTGACTTGCCCAGGGTCACACAGCTAGGAAGTGGCTGAGGCCAGATTAAGAGAATATCTTTTTAAAAAAAATTAAAATTTTATTTTTGTTGTCATACAAAACACTTCCATATTGGTCATTGTTATAAGAACACACTCATACATAACCAAAATCCCAAAATAAAACTATAAATACACTGATGTGAAAACAATTCCAAGAGTTCTTTCTCTGGAGGTGGATAGCATTCCCCATCATAAATCTTTCAAGATTGTCCCAGATCGTTGAATGACTGAGAATAGTTAAGTTTTCACAGATAATTGTGTATAATGTTCTCCCAATTTTGTTTATTTCACTCTGCATCAGTTTTTATAGATGTTTCCAGCTTTTTTTGAAATCATCTTGTTTATCATTTCTTATACCACAATAAGAGAGAATCTCTTCCATAAAGGAGCATAAAATCATGCTTTTATGGTTGCCATTTCACATTTACACTGAACTTGAAATCTGCTCAAATCCTTAAATCCTTTTTACATGAAATAATAACATCATAATAACGTAATAAGTATAATCTTGGTTACCTGATCCTGAACTTTCAGTGACAATATTTCATCTTCACCATTCTCATTGAACTTCAATTTTCTTATCTGTATATTAAGTACAATGTTCTCCTTATATAGATTAGTTATTTTGGAAAAAGGCAAGAAAAAGGAGAATTTGAGAAATAAAGAAAAGCAATTGGACTAGATATAGACAATTCTGAGAGGACCTGAGAGAGCAGCCCATCAGAGGCCAAAATACTTACTTTTGGATAGTAAAAATAACTACTGGGCATTGTTTCCTAGCAGCTAATTTACATGCAAATTTTTAAGAGGCTGAAGTTTGTAGCTTGGAAGGTTTGTCACTAGACATGAGTGAGTAGTCCATGATCTGAGGCAGGAGAAACCAGATGAGAAAGCGCAGAAGAGAAGTCAGGGAAGAAGCCAATGTTAGAAGCCAACAGATCTAAAAATGTCAACAGAAGAACAAAAGTGGAACACAGAGAGAAGGAAATGGCAGCTGCTTTGAGATGAGTCCAGCTGAAACCAGCTGAGTAGACACAGAAAGGTTCTGAAGTTAATGAAGCAAAATGATCTGATTGGAGAAAAAAGTTCTGATGTTGAGAACTAACAGAAAGCAGAATCAACTGGGGTTTGAAGAAGTGGTTAGGGAAAGATTGCCTTGTTCTCTAGTGCCAAATATAGCTTGAGAGAGGGGGAATTCTCCCTCTATTAAGTCTTGATTATGTAAACTTTGAGTGCCCTCCACACCCCTAAAAGAGAAAAGCTCAAACTCTAGAGAACCAACTTGAATCACTTTGTAGACAGATACCAGGATTAAGAAGAAAGATTTGGTAAGTTTTAAAGATGCTTAAGGCTACTGTTAACTAAAACAGATGAACACTGCTTCCTGAGCCAGAGAGTAGCAGATAAAAGATTTCATATGCAGGAGAGTGGGGAGATCAAGAAGAGGAATGATATCCAAACCAGGGAGAGACAAAGTAGAGAAAGAAAACCATAGGTCATTATCCCCAAATAATACCGACAGAAAACTTTCAATAATAAATTATCAAATTGCCTACAATAACATTAGATTATACACTATTACCTGGGTGGTTTTTTAATGAAGAATTTGATGTTGATTCAGCATAAAGGAGATTATAAATATTTTTAAAAAGACTATTGACAAAATTTAATATCTTTTCCATTAAATATAGTTATAAATGGATCTTTTAAAAATAATCAATATCTATCTAAAACTAAAAGCAAACATTATATGTAAAGGAAAAAGGTCAGAGGCTTCCCAGCAAAATCTGGGGAAAGGCAGGCCTATTCATTATCAACTATCCTATTTAATATAATCTAGAAATGCTAGCAATAGCAAAAAAGCAAGACAAAAATGAGGAATGTTTAGGCAGAGAAAATGATAATATTGTCATTTATAGATGATATGATTATTTAGAAAATTCTAGAGAATCAGCCAAAATTTAATTAAAATAATGAATGTATTCAGCAAGGTCTAGGATATGAAATAAATTTACTCAAATCATCAACATTAGCAACAAAATCCAGCAAGAAGAGGAAAGATAGAATAAGAAATCCCTTTTAAAATACATCCTGGGTTCAAATCTGGTCTTGGACACTTCCTAGATGTGTGACCTTAGGAAAGTCTCTTATTCCCAATTGCCTAGCCTTTGCTGCTCTCCTGCTTTGGAATGATACTAAGTATTGATTCTAAGACAGAAAGTAAGGTTTTTTAAAAAAGAAAAATACGTAAATACAGAATACGTAAAACATGTGAAAGTCCACCTGCCACAGCAACTATATGAATACAACTACCAACCCTCTTTAAATAAATAATACAGAATTAAATAGTAGGATATACATTAATTGTTCATAGGCAGATTAAATAATTTAATAAAAATGACAACCCTACCCAAATATATATTCTTATTTAGTGCCATACAAATCAAACTATCAAAGGTTTGATATATCTATAGCTCTCTTCCCTTATGTGACTAACCTTCTTGAAAAGGTTATCTGCAAACAAGTACATCCATTTTATATTGCATATTTTCTTCTTACCTCTTTGAAGTCTGTTTTCATCATTTTATTAAAATGTTCATTCCAAAGTTACTAATGATCACTTAATTGTTAAATCTTATAACCTTTTATCAGTCTGAATCCTTGATCTCTTTGTAGTTTTTGATATTGTCAATCATTCTTTTTTCCTTGATACTCTCTCCTTTCTAGGTTTTTGTGACTTTTTTTCCCTGGAATCTTCCTCCTATCTCTCTGATTGTTCTTTGTCTTCTTGTTAAGACCACTCACCATGGGGGTTCTAATATTCTGTTCTAGACTTTTATTTTATTCCTTTATGCTATTTCACTTGATAGTCTCATCAGCTCCTATGGTTTCAATGCCCATCTCTATGAAGATGACTGTAGGATCTATTTGTCATGCCCTAAATTCTCTCTTAAACTCCAGTCTTGTATATTAGTTACTATTTATATATCTTGAACTGGATGTCCTTAAACTCATCATATTCAAAATTTGTCATTATCTTTCCCCCAAAACTGTTCCCCCTTCTGAATTCCCTATTACTTTTGAGGATGCCACCATTCCATCAGTCACTCAGACTTTCAAACTTAGTGTCATCCTTAGCTTTTCATTTTCATCCCTTAATGTCAATCAGTAGTCACATCCTACCATTTCTTCCTCTGTTAACATATCTCCTATGTATCCCTTTCTCTCCTTGGAAAATAAAATCATCATGGCTTAAGCCCTTATCACCTCACACCTGGATTAGTGCAATGACCTGCTGGTTGGACTCCCTCAAGTCTCTTGCCCTTCTCTAGTCCATCCTCCACTCAGCTGTCAAAATGTTTTTCCTAAAGTATAGTTCTAACTATATCATTCCCTATTAAGTCAACTCCAGAGCTTCATGTAACTCCAGGATCAAATAAAAAAAATGCTCTGTTTGACTTTTAAAGCCCATCATAACCTGCTTTCTTCCTCCCTTACTAGTCTTCCTATACCTTATTCCTCTCCACATACTCCACAGTCTAGTGACACTGGCCTCCTTGATGTTTTTTCCTTAAAATACTTCTTGCCATTCCAGGTATTTCCCCTGTTTTTTCTTCATTTTTGGAATGCCCTCAATCCTCATTTCCACCTCTTAGTTTCTCAAACTTCCTTCATGTCTCAGCTAAAGTTCCATTTTTCCCCCAGAAGCTTTTCCCAGTCTTCTTTAATTATTGTGCCATGTAAGATTATAACCGACGTATCCTGTATATATATCTTGTTTGCTCATAGTAGTTTACATGATGTATCTCCCCCATTAAAACTGTGAGCTCCTTATTATCTTATCTTATATAATTATCCTAATTATCTTGCTTTTGTCCATTTGTATTTGATGTAGCACTTAAAACAGCACCTGGAATACAGTTGGTATTTAATAAATGCTACTTGACTGAGAAGGGATGACTTAACAGAAATAAAAAAATAATTGAGGAATAATTGAATAAATGACATATATATTTAGATGTACAAATATGGTTGTATACAGACACACACATATATAATACTATTGTACTCTAAGAAATTATTAAGAGGATGGTATCAAAGAAACCTGGGAAGACTTATATGAACTAATGCAGAGTGAAGTGAGCAGAACAAGGAGAACAATTTATATGATAATAATACTATAAAGACAGACAACTTTGAAAGACTTACAAATTTGGATCAATGCAATGATCATCCATAATTCCAGAGAGCTCATCCTGAAATATGCTACCCACCTCCTGACAAAGAGTTGGTGGCCTCAGAGTGAGATTGAGATGTATAGTTATGAGAATATGCTTTGCTTAACTATGTATATTTGTTAACAAAGTTTTGTTATTCTTTCTTTCTTATTTGAGGAGGAAGAAAAGAAGGAGTTTTGTCAACTAAAACAATTAAATTTTAAAATGGGACTTAACATAAAAAGAGAGATCAAAGAAAGAGGAAAATGACCCATATATTAAAAAATCTACTTAAAACAGCTTCTCATAGTGGCCCCAAACTGGGAACTACGGGGGTATGGCAACTTTGAGGAATGACCAAAAATAATAAATATAAATTAAATGGAATATTATTGTGCCACAAGAAATTATGAGACAGTTTCAGATGAACTGGGAATACCTTTATGAATTGAAGTGGGAGGTGAGAACTAAGAGAACACATTTTATAATGACAATATTATAGGGAAAAACAACTTTGAACAAACTCAGTTCCCTCATTAATGCAATGACAAATCATAAGCCCAGAGGAATGAGGATGAAATATTATATTCATCTTCTAACAAGAGAGATGATGGACATAAAATACACAAAGATTCATATGATTTTGGACATGGCTAATGCAGGAATTTGTTTTGGTGAACAGTGCATATTTTTTATGATTTTTTCATTTCAAGGTTTGTTTCTCATTTTTAATAGTTTTCAACTGAGAACATATTTGGTGAGAGAAATAATAAATATAAATAGTAAAATTACTCAAAAGAGAGAACTGAGAAATTAACAGTAAACTCAATAGTATTTTATATTCTTTCTACCTCATAGTCAGTTGTATGACTGTAAAAATGTGGTCTACTTTAGAAGATTTTCAGTGAAAATGTGTCTGTTCCCATCATGTTTTTAAAAAAATCAAGGATAGCATTGATATCTATAGAAGTCATTTTCACAAAATTTTTAATAGATATTAGAAATGAAGACTATGGATTGGTCATTCCTGATGGTATTTCAGTTGCCCTATTTTGGGATATTTAATTATAAAATAATGATTGAAGAATAGCAACTCATACCAGACCCATTTCTACTTGAACTCTGTTGAAAAAGATGAGAATGAGATGATGATAATGAAATAATCATAGTTTATATTCATGTAACTTAAAAAACTTTGTAAAACACTTTCTCTTTTGATCCTCCCAACATGCTGATGAGATAAGTCTTATTATTATATTTTCATTTTAGAGACAAGAAAATATACACTTAGAAAGTCAATTAACTTTCCCAGGGCCATATAGTTTATATATATAAAATATGAGGTTGGAACTGAATGCAAGTTTTCCTTATCCAACATTTTATCATTTATCCTGTCCTCCTAAATACAAGACTAAGAGATCAGAGCAGAGGGTGCTAAGATGATCTAAAGTATTAGTTTGACTGTTGGTACTGTAAATATGAGATCCTAGTCCAATTATCAATAAGCTGACTGAAGGTACTATTCTTATAACAAATAATGCCAAGGAACATAAAGAAGTTGAAGTTAAATAGAAAATTGGATCCCTCATTTTCCTTGGAGCAGTGTACGGAGGATTGGTAGAAAGTGGTATCATTTTGTTCCCAAGAGCAACAGGAAGTATAACTTCATGGGGCACTTTGTTGTCTTTGATTTAATTTTTCATGTTGAGTGTAAGGTTACCACAATGAAAATATAGTTTGATTAATGATACTTTATAAAGAAATTGACAAGATTTTCCAGTGGAATCAACAAATTTCTTAATACTTAATTACTTTAGTACAAAGGTGGACACAGAGCAACACAACAAAAAATACACCAGAAAATGTGATTTGTTAATAAGATCCAAAAGATGAATCATTTGTAAAGGACTCTTTCTGGAGTTTATGAATACTTTCTTTAAGTGGATTGGACTTTGTAAATGTTATTTTAGCATAAAGTATGTGATTGTGAACATTATTTTAGTAGATGATATATGATTGGATACTGACATTAAAATCATTTTAGAATTAGCCGATTGACAAATTTTAAAGATATAAATTAATATCAGTATACAAGAAAGGATAATGATGAATTGAAAGTAAAATAGCTATACCACTAACCTGATTTATTCAATGAATTTGTTGTCTCTTTAAAATGGGAAATGGATAATAGTAAAGGCATTGATTTAGTTGTCACCATTTCTTAGAGAAGTAGTGAATTGTATAGTATTTACTTCTTTATTTCAATTAAAAAAGTTTATATTAGAATTATTATCTATTATTAAATAATTTTATTACATAGTTCAATAAATTGACTAAAACATACTCGGTATGCTAATAGATTTTAATTGACTATTGTAATATTTATTAAGAATAATAACTTACAAATTACTTTGCTTTCATCACAAATGGAAAATAATTGCCTCACCAAGGAGGCTAAAAGAGGTAAAAAATCACTTTGACAGAAAACATTTAGTATTCTTGCCCCCCAAAAAAGGTATGTTGGACAAAGTCAATGATAGTCTAGAACCATGATGGTAATCCTATGACATGCATGCCAGAGTGAGTCATAGGGGGCTGCTCCCTTCCCCGTCTCCACGCATGCCTGAGAATATTTCTCACATGATCTGTCCCTCTGCCCAGCAGCCCAATGGGAGCACTTCTTCCCTCCTATCTGGGGTAAGGTGAGGGAGGAGGGTGGTTCACATGTGGTGTGAGGGGTGCAGTTTGGGCACTCAGTCTCTAAATGTTTAACATCACTGGTCTATGGTATAAGCTTATCAGCAAAACACTATGGAGGATGATGTCAGAAATACAAATAGTATTGTCTTACAAGTAATTACAAATATCCTTTACAAACCAATGAAAAGTAATGGTGGTAAAGACAAGCTTGCCAAGAATGTGGCATGAAAAACCAATTAAACTGGATCACCCCAAGGACATTTGTAGATGAAACTAAAATGATCACAAAAAATAGATGCAAAATGGTATATATCTGTTATTAATCGATAGTAACTTATTCATATCAGCTCTGACAATGGACTGCAGTACTTGATAAATGAAATGGAAGTGGGGTTCATTCAAAAAGATGAAATTAGGAAAACTTAGAGTCTTTGTTACCACACACTAGTTGTGACTTAGGAATGATACTTTATCTCTCTGTACTCACATTTTTAAAACTGTAGAATTGCATTAATACTTGCACGATATTTTCATGAGTGTATGGGGACTCACATAATGTATGTGAAACACTTTAAAAGCTACTGTTTCTAATGATTTTAATAGTCAAC